>NC_037682.1:106726343-107026343 GCF_003255815.1 Theropithecus gelada | reverse complement strand
CGCTGGTGGCTTGCAATATCTATTTTGGGGTGTTTTAAGATGGGGGTTAGCTCTTGAAATTGGACAAGGTGCCTGCATAAAAGATGATGAGATATTTTTTTCCTCTTGGTCTCTCTTCCTTGTTAAATTGGTAATTAGGCGAGACTTTTAGACAGAAGTAAAAATACAGATGACATGGGATTGTGTCTAAGGTGATAGCTTTCCTTTCATGGGAAGAATAATCCCGAGGACTGAAATAAAGAATCTGAAGACAGAAACTTAATACATTTGAGATCTTCTATATTTTTATAGTAATTTTATTTCACAATATGTGCCAATAATACATGACACCTTGAATAATGTATTTTTATACTCCTTTACCCAAGAATTAAGCTGGTACATTTGCAAGAGGAGGAAAAACACGTTGACTTTGTGATATTGCTAGTAAATTGCTAGTAACCCCATTCTTTTTCTTTCTTTCCCTGGGAGTGGTGCTGCACCCCACCCCACCCCATCTTACCCCCCAACACACATTCATGGGTTATTCTTGGCTGGGAAATGTTCTATGTTTTCTATAATTTTTCAAAATGTTGCAGTTTATGAGTTGAAAAAATGAGAAAATAAAATGATTACAACTTAATTTTTTTAAAGTTTTTTATATTAATCAATTTGATTCTTTAGATCATTTTGGGAATATCCCTGGCAAGAAAAAGCAGGCATTTTCACACATTATGGCATTGTCTTTAGGTCAGAGAAGCAAGTTGCAGAAAGCATTTTCCAAGCTGCGTGTTGAATAAGGAGACAGTTAATTCTGAGGCAGCCCTCATTTTTTTTCTAATCAGATTTATTTTAGAAACTATTGGGACTAACTTATTCACCCTTTTCCCTAACTTATTCACATTCTACTTATACCATATAGGAATTTTTATAGTCAAAATAGGTCCATATTCTAACCAAAATAGAATGAGAAAGGGAAACAACTGCTTTTTAAGAATAGGGATGAGAGGTACTCAATCATTTATAGTTATTCTTATGATATGTGCTGTTTATGGAATACTATATGCCAGGCACTGGTCTAGAAAACTGGATTAATCTGTGTCCAATCAAGAGAGAGGAACCACACAGTAATTTGAGTAGGGAAAGCTTACGGTGACCTGTTAACTGTAACAAGGTATTCAAATAACGAGGGACTTGCTGGTAAGAAGTAAAGAGAATTGTAAAGAATATAGGAATAGCAGATCTAATGAGCAACCATTACCCAGCGCTAAGAAAGAGCACCCAAGAAAGAACACCTTTTCCAAGCTGAGATCCAGGTTGTGTTGGAGAGGACACAGCTATGTCTCACTGTGGCGGAGAAGTTGCTGTGGTGCTGTGGAACTTGCTGGAGTTCCACCTTCTAATATGCTGGGGAAAACCATTCGTGAGAAGGTGTCTCGTTGGAGGCACTCTGATACAAAATTGTCTGAGGAGGGTGCCAGCAAAGCTACCAGCCACCGTTTCCTCCTGGATGCTCTGCTCTGCAGGATCCAGGCACTGGGGAATCTGTGTGTACCTGGAGACGGATGCTAGAGATACCTCCAGCGCCATCTACTGATAAAGATTAACCTTGTGTCGGAGGGTAAAGGAAAAACATTTAAAGGGCCCAGATCCATTTTCACAGAGCAGACAAAAAAGGTGATTTTGAAGCTGAGAGGCAATAAACTGATGATGCGCACAGAAGTCTATGCTGCTGCTTTTTTAATCCTAAAGAGATTAGAAGTAGTGAAATGGGATTATATATCCCATTTTACAGGTGAAAAGATTTCTTTAAGCTTAGAGAGATTAAGTGACTTGTTCAGGGTCATATAGTTAATAAATGGCAGGTTCACATTTCAAAATTAGATTTGCTATTTTTTAAGGCCCATGTCTTTCCATCAGCCTTTTTGGAATACAGATACTAACAAGTCTAGAAACTGGCAGTTGTGCCATATGTTCTTGTCTAGGTATTATACTAGAGATCACTCTTTATTCATTATTTAGCTCACTTCCAGCTGGTCCCACAGATGAGGGGAGTTATACAGGTGAGTACCTGTTATGTTTGTACCGTATATCAGATTCTGAAACTTAAAGGAATAGTTTGTACCTACTTTAGTGGAGTCCCTGAAACCTCTTTTTTTCTACCTGTATCTTAGCTGTGTTCTTATCAGTTACAGTTCAGGATTCATACCTGTTTGCTCATTTGGCATCTCCCAGTGGTCTCAACTTGGGTTCCCTGGAGGGTAGGGGCAGAAGATGATGGCTCTTGGCTTTTTATCTGAGATGTTACTTTTTCTCAACCCAGCTTCTCTCCCCAGGGATACCCCTCCAGGCCTGCAACCTTTGGTTGTCTCCTAGTTGAGGCTGAGGGTACAGCCTTGCTCTTTTGGAACAGCAGTGGCCCTATTAGGCTACATAGGTTTATCTCATTTTTGTGGAATAGATTCATACCTCAAATTTTTATAAAAGAAGTATCATTTTCATACTGATGTACACTATAATTTTTTAGAACTCCTTTATCACTTGACTTTGGGTGAGTTACTTAACCTCTCTGGGACTTAGTTCTCTTATCCATTCTTTAATCTATAAAGGGGAATGGCCTTTCCAAAGCTCTTCTCATCTTAAAAACACTCAGTGGCTATTTCTAGTGTAACATCTTTTGGCAGCAGTTCCAAACACGTGAGCCTTCAGTTGCTGATCCTGTTCCTGGCAAGTAGTTGATGGATTACAAATAAATGGAAGGCAGTGTGATGTGCTAGTGAGAATGTGACTGTGGACTCAGACCTAAAAGGGTTGGAATCTTAGCACCTCACAACTTAGTAGTTATGAGGCTTTAGGTGAATAATTAATTTTTCTGTGTCTTAGCCTTTTCCTTTGTGAAATGAGAACAACAATGCCTGGCCCATGGTATTCTGCTGAGGAGGAAGGGAAATGATATATGTAAAGCACTTTGTACACTTGCTGGCACATAGTAGGTGTTTTATAAATGATAGATACTATTATTCCCCATGAAATTATAAGCTCCTTGAAGGCAGGGACTCTGTCTTAGTCATCCTTAAATTACTGGTAATACTAGATATCTAACAGGCAGTTAGTAATATCACCCTTTTGAACGGAAGGAAAGTCCTTTCCAAGTTGAATCTTTTTTTTTTTTTTTTTTTTTTGAGACGGAGTCTTGCTCTGTGCCCCAGGCTGGAGTGCAGTGGCGCGATCTCGGCTCACTGCAAGCTCCGCCCCCCCGGGCTCACGCCATTCTCCTGCCTCAGCCTCCCGAGTAGCTGGGACTACAGGCGCCCACCACCTCGCCCGGCTAATTTTCTTGTATTTTTAGTAGAGACGGGGTTTCACCGTGTTAGCCAGGATGGTCTCGATCTCCTGACCTCGTGATCCGCCCGTCTCGGCCTCCCAAAGTGCTGGGATTACAGGCTTGAGCCACCGCGCCCGGCCCCAAGTTGAATCTTTATAAAGTAAATACTTTTTATGTAAATAATCACCCTGGAGTTTATCTATTTGATAAGCTTGGATTGCACATGTTCTTCTGTCTTAAAGCAGTACATTGTTATAATTGTATTACATCTCTCTCTCTCTCTCATTTTTTTCTTTTTTGACGGGGTCTCACTTCGTCACCCAGGCTGGAGTGCAGTGGCGCCATCTCGGCTCGCCGCAGCCTCCGCCTTCCTGGGCTCAGGTGATTCTTCTACCTCAGCCTCCCGAGTAGCTGGGACTACAGGTGCACATTACCACGCCCAGCTAATTTTTAAATTTTTTGTAGAGACAGGGTTTTGCCATGTTGACCAGGCTGGCTGGTCTCAAACTCCTGGCCTCAGAGAATCCATCTGCCTCAGCCTCCCAAAGTACTGGGATTACAACCTGAGACACTGAGATTGGCCCCTTACATTTCTTGCTAGTAATTTTCGGACTACACAGTTCTTTGATTTTTTTTTTTTTAAAACCATGATTGCGTGGCATAATAGTGATGGTATAACATTATTATGGATTTACTATGTGCCAGTCATTATTCCAGGCAATTTATACTTACTAATTTCTTTCATATTCATAGCATTCTCATTATCTCCATTGTCTAGATAAGAAACTGAGGCACCAGCCAGTTAAGTAACTGGCTCACTGTCCTGAACTGTAAGTGGGGAAGTAGTGGTCTGTCCCCAAGCCCACTGCTTATCACTGCTATGTTATATTGCTTAGTTCAACTCTAGTTTTGAGACACTTTACCAGATAGAGGTTACTGATGAAAACCCAGTCACACCCAAATCAGCCTGAGTCTAGAATGAAAGGGAAGGCATATACTTCAAGACAGGTTGACATAAATCTATTTTTAGTTATTTAAATACATTTTGAGGATTGCTTTCCGCCTTCCAAATAAGTTCTGAAATCAGGATGAGCAAAAGCCAAACACATATTTTTTATGTTTTGAGATTAAAACTGTGTTTGTCAGTATGTTATAGTCATTAGTCCCCTACTGTGCCTCAGACATAGCCTCTCCTCACTCCTCCACATGCCTGCCCCCTGCAAATATGTCACAGCAACAACAAACTAGCTTTGTACTTCCCATCTTCCTTACGTAGAAGCTATGGTTGTTTTCTCCCTCTAGTGTTCCTAATCTGCTTACTGACTTTCTTTGCTATTTAAGCTGACTTTTAAACATGAGGAAGAGAGGTGAATTGATTTTCTACTAATAATGTGAAAAATTAGCGATTTAATTTCACAATATTTGTAAATAAGAAAATGGGACCAATGGCCTAGTCTCAGATTACATTAATGAGTTCCCAGAAGTTGTCCTCTAGCCCCTGTCTCCAGTCATTGTGGACATAGAGACCAGAGAACTATGGAACCTGAATGAAGTGTATGTTCAGATGCCAACAGATTATTCCATTTCTCCCTTTAGTTTAGTAACAACATTATTTTCACTGTTAGGAAAAAGATTGGCTTGGTAGACGTTAGGAACCACTTTAGTCAGTGTGGATAAATGAAAAAGCACAAGTGATCGGCTTTCATCATGACAAATGGAAACTGTCATTTAATTTTTATCCCCAATTATACAGCTCCAGGACCAATTTTTCAGGTGGAATGTTGGAGCCATTAAAAAGAAATAAGTAAACTATACCATATTCCATCATTTTTCTGGCAGCTAACCAATGATCTGTAGCCTTATTACATGTATGTTTTTATAGATATATTTTTCTTTTAAGTTTGCAGAAGGCTTTATTAACTCTTTACTGATTTCTTCTGGAATGCATTTTTCCAAATGAATTGCTTTTTTTCTTTTTATCACTGAGTGTTGGTTGGGATTTACTTTGGTTTTGTCTGGAAGCTATACTCATTTTCTTCTTTAATTTTTTTTTTTTTTGATTACTAGAATTGCATGGAGCCATATTTCTTTAATTCCAACTGAAGTTATATTAGTGGTCTTAATGTTGATTACAGACTATGTTAATTTGGATTTTAAAATGTAATTTATTAGAAATATAGGACACACAAAAAGACCCAACCAACCACCTTTTGTCTCCTGCTTTAAAGTGATACTTAAAAAGTTGAGTATCCCTGAAAGGTGTGCTCCCATAGCAGTTTGTCCATTATTCTAATAGGTCATGTAGTAATTTGCCGGATTTCATCTTCATGTTCCCCAGTAATTTGAAATCTTCGTTCTGTGGATACCCTTCTAATTGGCTGAGTTATCTTTGCATCCACAAACTTAGCAGACTGCTTGGCACATACTGGGTATGCAAAAAATGTTCTTTGAATGACCGATTCAATGCTTTTTTATTTCCTTTTGGGACTATTTGTAATTAAAAATTATTTAACAGTATTGAAATCTAGTCTCTTCTGAGGACACTAAAACCCTTTACAATTATGTGTGTGGTTTTATTTATTCCATATATAAAAATTTTACATGCAGTGGGTAGCCTTTGAATTTTTCAGGTGGGAAAAATTGAGATCAAAGGTTACTAATGATATTAAGAACTCCAGAGAGAGGCAATGCTGTGATTGGAACCATTGACTTCTGGGTTCCAAGCCCTTTTTTCTCCCCAAGCTACACAGCTTTGGGTCTTTCTGCTCAGATTGTACAATCTGCCATTACTTTTATTGTCAAAACTTGTCACTGATTTATTTTTGATGCATAATTAATATAGAGAGTGGTGGTGAGGATGATGGTCAGAAGATTGGTTGTTTTGGTTTTGGAGAAGCTGGTTAATGGATGAGGTCTATTAGCTGTGTAGATCTACGTACAGATTTTTTTTTTCCCCTTGGTGTTCAAATCCTTTTCCCTTCATTCACCTAATTAGTAATTCACAGGAGCCTTTGGCTCCCAGCCCGAGAATATTTGTATCTACTCGACTTTAGCTTCAGAATAAACTTAATTTTCAATAAAAGAGGTACTGAAGTACATTATAAACAATAAGGCAACATTTTCTTCAGATGTATGCCTTGGCATATGCTTAGAGGAGAAATGATACCCTCTTGTATCTACTTATAAAACTGTCATCTGGTACTGTTACCATTGGAATATGCAAGTAAGCTTATAAACATGCTGATGAAAGGATTCTTTTGGCTGAGAACCTTGTTAAATAAAAGGTGTTAAATCATGTATCTTGTCCTCAGGGGTGGTGGACTAAACAGCTGCGCTTATCCTTATTAATGACCGTAGACTCCTGTTTCAGAAGAAGCAAATAGGCTTTTGTAAGAGTTGTTATAATATCAAGAGTTACTCTTAGTCAAGCTCTTTATTGGGAATATTAACATATAGTCTAGCTTGGCAAACAGCAAAAAACCCTAGCAGTTGGCAAATGGTTTTCCTAGTTTCTTTCCCAGAAGTGATAGGAAGAGTAAACTCAATGAAATAAACACACGTAATTGCTGATCTATCATAAATCATTCCTTGTGGTAGGTATCTATTTTTAAGGCTACATTAGGTCTTCCAGTGGGAGAAGAGCTCTCGGATTTGGCTAATGTGCCTGCACTGATGGAGAGATGATGATTTTCTGTCTATTCGCTTGTGATGCAAATGAGAACTTCTCTTGTGCCATTTTGTTGGGGGTGGAGTGTTGGGATTTGGGATTGGTTAGTCATAGAATTGCAGTTAGAAGGGACCTTAGGGATCGGACTCAGTATGGTACAACATCCCAAAGCTTTAGAGTGAGCCCTTTCATTTTGGGTAGCTGTAATATTAGAATGCTTTTTCATATATTATGATTGTATTTATTAAATATATATGATATATTTCATATATTATGATTGTATTTATAAATAAATGTTCACTCATTGGTCCCTTGCCTTCCTTCCCAGGGTCTAATCCTTGTTTGTCACCATCCATCTAGTGTGACATCCTTGACTGTGCATGTCCTTGACTCAACCTGGCCCGCTCTCCCACCACTTAGCACATGCCTTTTATCTTCCTGTACTTTTTTGTATACCATATTACATTTCCTTGTTGTTCACTTGGCTCCATGCTAGACTGAATTATGTGAAGGTAGGGATCAGATCGTAATGCATCATAGAATTTTGGGTGCCTAGTACAAAGCCCAGTCCTCAATAATATACATTATTGAATGTGTATTGTTCTCATCAGCTTAAAATAGAACTATTGTGGGTTTTTGTTTTTGTTTTTGTTTGTTTGTTTTTCCTATAGGTATAGCTGTTAGGATACCTGATTACACATTGACCATTGAACTTAAGATCAATTGAAACTCTCAGGGATGTCAGAGTTGCCTGATGCAGGGTTTGGGGAATTGTAAAATAATGGAAGGGGCTAGAGGTGTCCCAGAACAACTTCTCATTGATTTCAGAGTCCACATTTCTATCTGAATATTAGCCTGTAACATCCAAGTGATTGGCCTGAAGAAGAGTCTGTACCTTGCTCATTTTCTGTAAAGTTTGATCATGTTCACAAATTTAATAGCATAGTAATTTCTCACACAAAAATCCCTCAACGTATCTTTATACCATGATAGAAAATCACCTACTGTTTCCAAGCAGTGAGCTTAATCTTTTCTTCAGTGTTTTTGCAGTTCGACATAGGAACTGCAATTCCTACAATTATCATTATTAAATGTCTTGGGTAGAGGTGAAACAGCATTCTGGTTTTTTGCTTTTGAAATCTGTGTTTGTCTTATATTCAATATCTACAAGCTTTACACATTTTGTATTTGAATGGTTAAACCTTCAAGGCTATTAAGTCCTCATTTTCATTGGTGTTTCCCATCATTTCTGTGAGATACAACACACCCCACCCTTTTCATGGAATGGGAGAAGCCCTCAGCCAGCATGTATATGATTTCTAAGCCTACAGGCACAAGCACGAGCAGGCAGGACTTCACTCATTTGGCCCTTGTCGTTAGTTTTACTTTTTTTTTTTTTTTCCAGAAGAAAAAAGATACCATGTCCATATTGCTAAAATCAGTGATTCATAAAATCTTGAACTAAACTTGACATAGGTTTCTGTACTTGAAGAAGAGGTGGTAGGATTGCCTGAACCCAGGAGTTTGAGACCAGCCTGGGTGACATAATGAGGCCCTGTCTCCACACAAAATTAAAAAAAATTAGGTGTGTGGTGATGTGTACCTGTGGTCCCAGCTACTCTGGAGGCCAAGGCGGGAGGATCGTTTGAGCCCAGGAGGTTGAGGCTGCAATGACTCATGTTCATGCTACTGCATGCTAGTGTGGGCAACAGAGTGAGACCCTATCTTAAGAAAATAAAAATAAAAATGATTGAAAGCCAAAGGGCGACTGAGTATCCACAGTTTTCTCAGATACTCAGGAGGAAAATGTCAAGAACAAGGATGGGTCGGGTGATTATTCAAATGGTGGCCTGTGGGTCCTGTTGAATCTAATGCCTCCCTCTGTGGATTCAGCGATGTTCCTCCAAACTCCCCTTAGCTGTCTGTGTGTAGTTAATACATGAATGCTTACATATGAGGAGGAACAGTTCCTATCTCTGAAGTAGTAAAGCATCTTACTGCATTTGTTTAATGACTTTGAGATCTATCTGGTAAACTCCAGGTTACAATTTCTTCCTTTGAATTTGATTCATTTCCTCATTCAATATTTCAGGAAGTATTTATTGACCACCTATCATGTGCTATGCACAATGCTGGATATTGGGAAATAATGGTTCACAAGACAGACAGGATCCCTGTTCAAGAGCTTAGCATCGAGTGGGAATACAGGCAATGAAACAATTACAGTTTATCATGTGTGGTAAGCAAGGATAGGGAAAGCCTCTGTCAGGAGATGAAATGTTTGCTGTTTAGCATATCCATACAGTGATTATGTATTCTGAGCCTAAATTAGAGCACAAAAGATAATGCCAAAAAAAAAGAGGTGATTATGCCAACTAATTTTTTGCCAAGACCATGTGTGGATGGAAATTTTGAAGATATAGTTTGGACATTAAAATATATGAATTTCTGCGACATTTAAGTAATTTATGAGTATAAGCGGGTAGAATATTTGAAATCAAGCCTGCCCTGGCAAATCCTGGATAAATGTTTGCTGTGCTTTCTGGTTTCTGCCACTTGTAGAGCTGAATTTATGGAGCTGTTAATTCAGGGAACAGATTTTAAAAAGAAATTTATTAGCATATAATAAAGGCATAACAGAATTTATTAAAAGTCTGATTTACTTTAGAAATTCTGAGCCCTACTCCAATGTTTTGATGGGAAAAAATAAACCAGGAAAAATGAGCAATTGTTCATGTTCTCAGTGCAGATATTATTAAAAGACCTTCTGTGCTACTGGAGTGTTATGGATTCTCTCTCTCAAAGCACCACTTGGCTGTACTTTGTCACTAAAGTCGACCTGACAATTTCCCGTAGATAACTCTGAAATGGATGTACATTCATGACTTTGCATAATAATTTATGCCTTTAATATTGCTGTGGTCAGCATGTGGACATCTCTGCAAAACATTAGTTAAGTAATTGGTCCTTTTCAGCTGCAATCTGTCAACAGAACACATCCTTTGAGGCCACGAGAAAATACTTGCAATGCTTCAGTGTATTCATCTATGCAAATTGGTGACTCATGGGCCAACAAGGGCAGGGTAGAGGAACTAGGAGGCAAAGATGTTTGAAGTAATAAAACAGTTGCTCAAACAGGGTGGAATAGCTAGTATACCTCCTCCCTGCAGTCAAGACTATACCCAAACCATCTGAGATGGACACCTATCTAGGCTTTTCTTGAAATGCCATGACATAACACCTTTAGGAACAAGAATTTCTTCTGTATGTCCATGATATTGTCTTTGCCTCCACTTATCCTTTTACATTTTGGGCCAGTTTTCTCTTTGGTGGTAATGGATACCTGGTTAGCCTTTACTTACGACATCGTTTTACTAAAAGCCCTTTGCTGGAAGTAGGTCTGGGGGCTCAGATCGCATGTTTGAAAAGTCTTTTTGCTTTGGGTGAAGTTTCGTAGCTGCTGTGTGTGGCAGGTAGAAGACCCAGTGCACCCCTCCCAGAGTGGGTTCTCGGATGATAATGCTTCACCTTTAAGATTGCTTGACAGGATTTAACCACACATGCAACAAATCAATGCAGTCTAGCGCACAGATGCACTTGATCTATATTGTTTGTCTTTTTTTTTTTTTTTCGACTGATGCAGGCAAAAGAAACCATTAGATAGCTTCTCGGTTAATACAACTTTGTTCTGAAAAGGAGGCAGTGATATATTTGGGGATGCATATGGCCAAGGCCTGAAATGATGTACATTCATGATTTACCAGTGGATACTTACCAGTCGGGACAACATATAGTCAACATCCAACTAAACCGTTCTATAAATGGAGCTTGTTTTTTTGTTTTTGTTTTTGTTTTTGTTTTTATCAAACCATATTATGTAAAAGTTTTCTAATAGTTTATTAGTATCATTAGAACATGTAGCCTACTAAAAATTCTAAATGATCATTTTAATGAAAGCTGTGTCATTTGTGTGTGGCACTTGCCTATAAATTTTTCTGGAGCTATGAAAATAAGTTAGACACAAGGCCAGTGGTTTTTCTTTCTTTAATTTTTTTTTTTTTTTACATTTCCCAAAGCTCCGTGAACAGCTCTGACTGTCTGATTTGTTTCATCGTTGCCTTCCACTGCCTGTAGAACATCTGTTGGAAAATAATGCTTGTCCTGTCAGTTTCCAGAATCAGCAGCAAACCGAAGTGTGTGCACAAGGTAGATGTCAGCATTATACTGCTGCTGCCACCAGGCTACTGAAAGGCAGAATTAATCCTGGGCTGGTAAGATTCATTAAAAATGAAAAAAGATCTGGAAACCCTATTCAGGAATAGGACGCTTATCCCAAAATGGACCAAGCAGAACACCAGCAAAGAGGTGATTTTGAACTAAAGGCACAAATATAGGATGATTATTGCCTGTTATTTAGTGGCTAACTCTTTGTTCTGAGACTAGGTTATACTCTTTTGCTGGAAGCTCACAACAGATCAATAGTAATTTTGTTATGGGCCAGATGTCAAAACAGAAATGTGCTCTCAAATCCCACTGACTTGCTGTGACAACTAGTATGCTAAAATACATTCACTCAGCGAGCAGGCATTTCATGATGCTCCTGCAGTTCTGTTTTCTTTCATGTGGAGCTTAAAGCTACGTATTGTTAGCTGAGATTCTCTGGTTTTGTAGTTCTTTCTCTATTACATATGTACCTCTTTTGGTTGAGAATAGAAACACTTCCTCAAATTCTCCCCTTTCCTCTGCCTTGATAATGAGCTGGGTGTAAAGTCTACACCATAACTTTCCGTTACAGGTATCATTTGTATGGTAATAAATAAAATCTGTGGTAGGAAAATGGTCGTGAAGAAAAGCAAACCAGCAAGAAGCATGTTCTTTTTTTTAGCTCCTCTGTAGTCCAACTTTGGAATTTTATTTTATTTTTTTATTTTTATTTTTTGTATTTTTTAGTAGAGACGGGGTTTCACCGTGTTAGCCAGGATGGTCTCGATCTCCTGACCTCGTGATCCGCCCGTCTCGGCCTCCCAAAGTGCTGGGATTACAGGCTTGAGCCACCGCGCCCGGCCAACTTTGGAATTTTAATTTTGGTCTGGTGAAGATCTGGGAGTTAAATGTTTTGTGATGAAAGATAATTTAAGGGATGTTGATTTCCCCGTCGCTTTGGTATCTTTCTGTTTTCTTCTGCTTCTGTGAAACTGCTGGTTACCTAACGTCTTTTGGATGAATTAGGATAGCATGCCATAGTGAGAAAATGTCTTCCTGTGCTGACTTGTTTTTGTAGAAATATCCCAAATTAATCAGAGGGAAACAACTGGCAGTTTTTGGCTGATGTGGTTTGGAAATGTAATTTTAAATGGTGTTAGTTTCTTAAGTCCAGAGAGAATTGGACTCATGTCTTGTCTATCTGGGCCCAGCTTTCTTCCCCGCTTTCTCCCTAAAACAGGAAAAGAAAAAGCCTTTCCTTTTCAGACAAGAAAGGATTAAACAAGCTCAGAATTATGTATTCAGTAATGTGATAGAGTTTTTTATTCCACCTCTGGGGCAGGTCTTGCGTTTCTTACCATTACCCTATCTTTTGTAGTAGAAATACCTCTAAGTGAGAAGAAACATTTCATCCAAGCATGTAAGTTCTCTTAGAACTTACTACTCTGCTGGATTTTGTGTATGTTAGTCTATATAATTCTTGATGCTGCTCAGATTTCTCTAACAGATGTTTTACTCACTTACAAAAAGAATTCCTTGGATTCTGTTGTTCTTTTCTATCTATATTGCCAGTGCTTTTCACAGAACTTTGTTCACTTTACTCTTGTCAGCTTCATCAGTAAAATGAACAGAGTTCAAATCAGATTAAGTACCTTCTGTAGCAGCTTTCATTTATTTACTGACCACTGAAAGATGCCTTTTTTCAACAAAAATTAAATACACTATTGCTGCATTCCAGGCTCTATGTTACAAGTGGAAGAGGATTGCAGATTAGTATGTCAAAGCCCCACCCTTTCAGAAACTTATACACATAGAAGGCACAGCTCCCATACCATACTATTGAGGTACAACAGAGGATGAATTTGCGTGTGTCTGTCCTCATTCTCTTAGTTGAGTCTCCTGATAGCTAAGTGCATAAATTGCCAAATCATGGGAGAGAAAAGCTAACATGTCCACTGAGAATTAAGTGGACAGGGTTAACCACATATTTTGTTGTAATTGTTATTACCTTAGCTGTATTTTTGTACAAAAGAATCATAGTTCATGACAAGGGAACTTGGAACATAGAGCAGAATCAGGAAGAGAATGCCAGGTGGGTCCCCACAAAACAAAATCCAGTAAATGGGGAGGGGGAGTTGAATATGAGAGTTGCAATTATTATCTGAGAGCAAAGCAGCAAAGAAACTCAAGAAGGTGAATTGTATTTTCAGGAACACTTTTGGAAAAATCTCTAAAAATATTTACTTAAATAAAAATCTATAAAGGATACCAGAATTAGAAAAAAATGGAGAACTTGGGATCGTTTTGCTTCTTTACATCCTATGTTGCACATAAAGTGAGCATTACTTTATGTGGGGAATATGTATGTATGTGTGTATTTATATATTCTAATTTATTTTAATAGGGTGGAGTGGGTCAGTGAGTAAGATGTAGAACAGTAGTTATCTTTGTCAATTAAAGCCCCTGTCACCATGGTATAGGTTAGTCTAAGCCCTCTTGCAGAGTGTCTTTGTAGAGATACTCAGGTAATACCATGTATAGTTTTGCAGAGATTTTGTAGTTTTCTTAGATATTTACCATCATGTGCTAAGCTTTTTCCAAGCCAAAAAACATTGATCTAGGCCAGATACTGCCAAACTTTTTCTTCAAAGGGCCAGATAGTAAATATATTAGGTCTTATAGACCATATAATCTCCAGCAAAATCACTCAAGTCTGTTGTTGTAATGCAAAAACAGCCACAGGAAATATATAAAAGCTTGGCTCTGTTCCAGTACAACTTATTTTATTTTATTTTATTTATTTTTGAGATGGAGTCTCACTCACCCTGTGGCCCAGGCTAGAGTGCAGTGGTGCCATCTCGGCTCACTGCAACCTCCGCCTCCCAAGTTCAAATGCTTCTTCTGCCTCAGCCTCCCAAGAAGCTGGGACTATAGGCACTGGCCATCACGCCCAGCTAATTTTTGTATTTTTAGTAGAGAGGGCATTTCACCATGTTGGTCAGGCTGGTCTGGAACTCCTGACCTCAAGTGATTTGCCTGCCTTGGCCTCCCAAAGTGCTGGGATTACAGGCGTGAGCCACCACGCCCAGCCCCAATACAACTTTTATTATGGACACTGAAAATTTGAATTTAATATAATTTTTATGTGTCATGGAATATTATTCTTTTGATTTTGATCAAGCATTAAAAAAATGTGAAAACTATTCCTAGCTTTTGGGCTGGCTTTGACCTGTAGGCCATAGTTGCCAACCCCAGTTCCAAACCCTTTACTGTTTATGCTTTCTAAGCCATATTGTTGCTTAATTGGAAGCTTTACCATATCATAATTAAATTAAATTTGGTAGTAACTGTGTGAGAAAGTGAAACATTTATAATAATCCTAAAAGGGCCAGGCACAGTGGCTCACGCCTGTAATCCCAGCACTTTGGGAGGCCAAGGTGGGCGGATCACCTGAGGTCAGGACTTCAAGACCAGCCTGGCCAACATGGAGAAACCCTGTCTTTACTAAAAATACTAAAATTAGCTGAGCGTGGTGGTACACGCCTGTAATCCCAGCTACTCTGGAGGCTGAGGCAGGAGAATCGCTTGAACCCAGGAAGCGGAGGTTGTGTTGAGCCAAGGTTGCGCCATTGCACTCTAGCCTGGATGACAGAGTGAGACTCCGTCTTAAAAAAAAGAAAAAACAAAACAAACAAAAAAAACTTAGAGAACTGATACAATTGTCAGAATTCAACTCTCCAGAAAAACTCCTACAGAGAGTGTAGTTCATTCCATTTTGTTTGGGGCTGGGTTCGGAATTCTCAGTGGCCTGAAGAGTGGCAAGGCGGAGAGGTGAAAACCAGCAACAGGAAGGGCCGATGGTGACCAAGGCCTCGCTGAATGCCTGCCACACCCGGACGCTGGGGTAGGGACTATACCCAGTTTATCTCCCTTAGTCCTCACAAGATTTCTATGAAGGGAGAACTGTTCTCATCTCTGTTTTATAAATGAAGAAACCATTCCTGGTGGGTTAAGAAACTTGTTGAAGATAGCATAGTAAATGGCAGAGCCTACATTCCAACCCAGGCTCTCTGACGCTGCAAGGTGTGTAGTCAGCGTAGGGCAATGTAAGTCACTTGGTTGATTAACAGTACTTAACTTGGTGCCTTGTATATGGTAGGTCCTATATATGTGTTACTGTTTTGTAGCAAGAGGGAGGGGTGGGGTGAAGTAGTATTAAAGCATTAGGGACAAAATACTATGATACCTTCGTTAGAGTTTCAGTTGGATCTTGTAATCAGCCTATGTCTTATCAAGCCAGAATATGCTTTTGGGAACCAAAGAGGAGTGCTAAAAAAAAAAAAAAAAGATCAGAGAAACTCACACAGTTAAAAACGTGGCAACTCATAGACGTGGGGAAGCCAGTGTGAAAGTCCTTACTACGGAGCTCATGAACATCCACTTGATGGCCAGAGTGTCATGTTTCAGAAGACTAGAGGAATTTTTTTTGACTTATTGCCAATCATTTACTTAAACTTAAAAGATCTGAACATTAAAATTACTTATTTGAAGTGCTGGCAGGCTAATAAATTCAGGGGGCTATTTGAAGCATTGTCAGTCTAAAATGTAATCCTATTAAAATAATTGAGTATTTTCTGAGTGGAGAATTCCCTTGTCCTCCTGTCCAAGGCTCACAAGAGAACAACATAAAAGGCATCCTAAAATGTCCTCTGAACATCATTGAACCAACCGACGTGTTTGCACAGTGTAATTCTCTTTCTCAAAGAATTTCCTCAGCTCTTCCACTTTAAAAGGCAGAAATCCCAACATAATGGCAAGTTTATTCTAATAATGGGAAGTGGGGATTGTATTTGGAGTGATACCTTATAGGTCCTGGGAACCTTCTTGGTCTGTTTGTGCTCATTTCTGTATGTGATTGAGGATCCTGTGTAACTTGAAACATGTGTGTTTGCTTCCTTCTGTTCATTTCTTGGGCTCCCTTTCATCCAGCAGCTTGGGTTACCTTGAATTAAATTGGTTTATGGCATGCCGTTTTCGGTAAAACTCTGTGAAAGAAATGGTCACATAACTCAAAAAGGTTTGCCCTTGGAGTGATTTAGTCATGCTGGATGATAGCTGAGGAGGCTTATTGACTTTGAGCTCCCTTTGGAACCAAATTCAGAAAGCTGTGCACTTCTGTGGCACCTGTGAGACACTCACTTGAATAGAGCTACTGAGAAAAGCATTTCAGTTATTGGCATTTTTCCTAATGCATTTTGTATGTGTCTATACCACAGGGAGAAATGTGTGGTTATTGTTGAAATATTATCTGCATGGCTTTGTAGAAGAAGAAGAAGAAGAAGAAAAGTCACTGTACAGCAATCAACAGAGGAAGTCTCATAGTGTGTGTGATGTTTGGGCGGGCGGGGCCGGGGGGGGTGGTCTGTGTCTTCCCCCATCACCAAAACTGCAAACAGCTATGTGGCTGTATTGTAAGCCGGTGTGACCTACAGATCCATTAAAGGGATCTTGAACTTGACAAGTTGGGTGTTGGTAACCATGATTTGGAATGCTATTTAAATATGAACATTCTTTTTGTTCACCTGGTTGTGACTAGGAAGATAGGCCTTGATCATTTGAGTGACTGTGCTCTGTGAATCCAAGAGAGGAAACTAAACTCTCAGAAGTACATAAAAGTTAATTTCTTTTTCTTTCTAAGCAGATAGACTCTTGTTTAAATACAAATTTGTGTGGACAGATTTTCGTTTGTCATGCGTGAGCTGGGCATGTTGCATTTGTCTAAAGGGAGCAGTTTTAAGTAGGTGGATGTGTATTACCCGTAGGCTATCAGAACCACCATTTCAACAAATCCCTTTTCACATAACAACCGTGCAGGAAGTTTGGGTAATTGATTCTCTTGAGCAATACAAATATTGAAATTCTTAATCATTCCAAGTGATGGGCAGAGCTACTACTTTTATATTTTTAAAAATCTGTTTATTATTCTTAGGTGCTCATTAAACACTTATTGATCAGCAGTCTACAGCCAGGCTGTAGGCTAGATGCTGAGATGCCAAGTGGGAGAAAGGGAGAATCCCTGACCTCATAGTACACTGAGGAATGTTGATCCCACATGGATAATCATAATGCATACGTTCATTAAGAGATTTTTATTTATTTAGTATGTGCTAGATGCTGGGCATTGGGGAGGGAAAGACTTGAGGGATGGGGAGAAGGGACAATGGTGAGCAAAAGAAGACTTGGCCCTCATGCTCCTTACGATCAAGGATCAGTTATTAAATATATTTAGGGCTGGATGCAGTGGCTCACACCTGTAATCCCAGCACTTTGGGAGGCCTAGGCAAGTGGATCACGAGGTCAGGAGATCGAGACCATCCTGGCCAGCATGGTGAAACCCCATCTGTACTAAAAATACAAAAATTAGCCAGGTGTGGTGGCACGCACCTGTAGTCCCAGCTACTAGGGAGGCTGAGGCAGGAGAATCACTTAAACCCAGGAGGGGCAGAAGTTGCAGTGAGCCAAGATCACGCCACTGCACTCCTGTGTGGTGACAGAGCAAGACTTGATCTCAAAAAATATATATATAGATATAGATATATAGATATTTGGTATAATATTTATTAACCAAGCAATCACACAAATGTACAATTATAAATGATCCAAGTATCATGGAGGAGAAGCCCATGGTACAATGAAATCATGCACCAAGAGCATTTGATCTGATCAGGTAGGCCAGGGAGGGCTTCGTGGAGGAAGTGAAGATTGAGCTGAGATCTGAAGGGCTGGTGTGACCAGGTTAAAAAGGATAGGAAGAGCTTTCCAGAAGGAACAGGGTGCCTTAAAGGAATTGAAAGAAAGCCATTGGCTGGAGTCAAAGAGCTGGGGCAGAGAAGAGAGAGGAGGTAGGAAGGTTCAGACTACTTAAAGCCCTGGAGGCTGTGTGAAGGACTGGGGTCCTTATTCTAAGAGTTATAAGAAGCCTTTGAGGGTCTGAAGCAGTTCATGAAGGGTAACATGACCCTAGATGTTTTCTGGAAAAAAATCACTGTGGTTACCTTGTAGAGGGGCTTCAGTGGCTGCAGACAGGTACAAAGAACTACTGTCTGGACAAGAAGTGGCAGTGGCTTATATTAGAGTGGTGGTGGGTTTGGGTGTAGGCATGGAGAGGTAGGTGGAATTGAAAAGTCTTATTTAGGAGGTTAGATCTACAAGCTTGGTGATGGACTGGGTATGGGCTGTTAAGAAGATAAGGACAATATAGTTATGAGACCATATAATGACATTTTAGACCGACATTAAATAACACGAAATAATCCTTATTTTGCGTCTTCAAAATTAAACTTTGTATATATTTTACAGTAGTTGTCAGTCTGTTTTCCAATTTTTCTGGTACTTTTTTGTGCCATTTAGGAAGGACATTGTAGTTCTTACCCTTTTTTCTCCTTTTAATGTGATTAAGGTGGTGAAAGTACTCAGTTGCAACTCTAATAAGAAGTACAAAAAGAAGCAGGTCCAAGCCAGAAGATAATATCAAGCTAAAATATTTCCAGCAACATCAGAAAAAATGTAAAGATAACATCGGAAACAAACATTTGCTGCCTCCTACCTTCTCTGTCGATTTTATTTCAGAAAATTTAAATGATTTTTCTCATATCGAAAATGAGTTAAAATACTAGGGAGTCTTTTATTCTTTATAAACTGAAGTCAGAGTAATTTATTTTATCTGGAGGAGAGTATTAAATTAGCTGTCAACCGTGCTATACAGGTGGATGGTAACTTTTGAATGAAATGACCAAATCTCTGGTCCTGCGGCATTCATTTTTAATCTCTGCTTTCCATTGAAAACGGCAAAACATGAAATGTTGAGATAATAGTACTAAAACTCCAAGTAATTGCTTTTGTTAGCTCAACTCATGTTTACTCATATTAATTATTGAAATTTGATAACCCCTTTGTTTTTTACTTAGCATGACTCTGAGTGCAGCGGACAGAGCTATAAATCAGGTAGGTGGTTCTCACTAAGGCAGGACTCTCTCGCTTTGATGTTGGCAGCTTAAGGCTAATTCTCCAAGCTTGATAGGTTTATAATTCAAGAAGATGTGATTTAATGTTGATGGAATTTATTTTTGAAACACGTTAGAGGAAGAAAACCTTTCAAAGTTACAAATGAAATTTTGAGGTAAATCTTAAGTAAATAGATTGTCAGGATCTCTAAACACCCAACATTAGCTATCTCTATAGGATAGTTCCTCCACCTTTAGCTGGAGGGAAATGGCTGGAGGAGAATGACAAAGTGAAGAGAGAAGATGTGGAAGCTATAGAGCCTTTTGAATAAGTCATGCATTTAAAGACATTACTTTTTTGTATCTTCTCCTCTGTCTAAATTTACTTGACGTTGCCTTCTTTTCATAATGTTTCATTTGTGGGGTTCCTTGTAAGTTATTTTTCCAAAGGTTACCCTATTAGGTGTGAATTTTTTTTGACATTTAATTTGAACTATAGGATCGTAGAGTGTGGAGAAATCCTGGGTTCATTTCTTTTTCCAGTTTGCTGATACATAAATTTCTTCCCGCCTTACACCCTCATCTCATTTATAACATTCATCCTTTCAAGAGGACTGACTGCATGGCAGACACTGCTCTGTGGGGGAAGCAAGCAGGCAACAAACCACACTGAGTTTTCTCATGGACATCCCTGCTTTGGACACTATTATTACCAGGACCACCTAAAATCACATTATCTACTTCTAATTTTTTATTATTTTTTGTAACCTCATGGCATTGTTAACTCTGTAGAGCTCAACAAACTTAGTGCATGCTGTTTGAAGAAAATTATTCTAAAATATAATACATAATTCTCTGCCTTTGGAAAACAATGTTTGATTTCAGTGTTACTTAAATAAATGACTTGAGTTTTTTTTTTTTTTTTTTTTTCTGCTCTTGTGCCCAGGCTGGAGCTCAATGGCACAATCTCAACTCAACCTCCGCTTCCCAGGCTCAAGCAATTCTCCTGCCTTATCCTCCTGAGTAGCTGGGATTACAGGTGCCCGCCACCACGCCCAGCTAATTTTTTGTATTTCTCTAGTAGAGATGGTGTTTCAATGTGTTAGTCAGACTGGTCTCGAACTCCTGACCCAGGTGATCCACCCGCCTCAGCCTCCCAAAGTGCTGGGATTATAGGCGTGAGCCACCGCGCCCAGCCAAGATCTTTTAGAATAATAATATATGTTGCATATAGACTGTTATATGGGTTGGTTGTTTTGTTCATTCTACATTCAGAGAGAATGCTATTTTTTTTTTGATTTCTCAGCAATTTTTCATAAATCATTTTTTTTCTGTGTCTTTGCTCTCTGGTTTTTCCCTTTTTAAAAATTTGTTTTGATTTTATTGTAGTTTGGAAATCCAGGTAACCAAGATTATTAGATGTGTGTGAAAAGTATGTTAAGAGAGTAAATGGTGACAGCTCGTCATCCTTTCCCATGACTTCAGTAGCACTTACGTAGAACCATGACATCTGAATGACTTAGACACTCCTTTGTAGCTTCTCTGACCCTGGAGAATTGGGCTGGCCAGGTACTGGGCCTCATAGATGAGATGTTACTGAAACTATCTTGTCCAAAATATTTTCCTGTGAAATCCTTTGAGGCAGTAACCTTTTTATTGCAACGTAGTACGACGTTTTATAATTTTATCCTTTCTGGATTTCCTAGTCTGCTTATATGCACACACACGTACACACACATACACACACTGCTAGTTTTTTTTTCTCTATAGCTAAGCTTTAGTGAGTGAAACCTTTAAAATGACATCTCTGCATTCTGTCAGTGGTATATTAAGAATTATAACAAGGCAAGGAATAGTGAAAATAAGAATTGAGGAGCTTATAGACAATTGCAAGGCTTCTAGACTGGATGCTAGATTACATGAACACACAACATATTGATTTGGGGAATAAGAGCTATATATAGTTTAGATGCAAGCTATGACAGATGGGGGTTCATGAGCAACAAATCTGATGACTTCTAGGCATCATTCCAAACTCTTAAAAAAAATTCACCAGATGCAAGGACTCTTGCCTTTCTTAATGAATTCTCTTTTATATAAATGAGTCCCATTTATATATTTCCTCCCATGGCCAATTATCCTGAAGGCATTATAAGAATTATTATTTTATTATTTTTCCATTTAGTGGATGTATTGCCACATGGTAGAAGGGTAGTTACATTGGTAAAGTTGACTTTTTTCTAAAGGAACCCATAAATGACTAGATAGGAACCCGGAAATGTCTAGATATTTTAAACTTAGATTACAATCTAGTGATTTTTTTTTTTCCCATAAATATTTGTACATTTGTCTTTGCTTTTCAAAATTAACTCTTTCAGAGGGGGTAGAACAGGTTCATCTAATAGCCCTTTGCTAAAATTTGGAAGACTCAGACTATTTTCTTTAGTTCTGGACATCCCCTTTAATTACATTCTTTTTGTTTTTGTTTTTGTTTTTTTTTTTGTTTTGAGACAGAGTCTCGCTCTGTTGCCCAGACTGGAGTGCAGTGGCGCCATCTTGATTCACTGCAAGCTCCGCCTCCCGGGCTCAAGAATTCTCCTGGCTCAGTCTTCCGCGTAGCTGCGACTGCAGGCACACGCCACTGTGCCCGGCTAACTGTTTGTATTTTTAGCAGAGGTAGGGTTTCACTGTGTTAGCCAGGATGGTCTTGATCTCCTGACGTCGTGATCCACACGCCCAGGCCTCCCAAAGTGCTGGGATTACAGGCGTGAGACACCGCGCCTGGCCCTTTAATTACATTGTACTTCATTATTAATATATTTTCTTTTTCTTTAATTTCTGTCTGTCAATTAATACATGAATATATTCCCCTTTACAAAATGTTTCAGATAATGCTAAAGTCTCCACTGATGACCCCTTATCCATGTTAGCTAACTTCTGTTTTCTTCTATATTCACCCCCACATCTATCATCTTATCTGTCATCTATCATCTAACCATGTATCTATCATCTCTCCTTCTAGATAGAGGCATAAACGTAAAATCCATAGAAACCCTGTGGGACAGCGTAGGTAGTATCATTCAGTCCTCATCATTCTGCAGCTGCTGTCTTCAGCCAGCAGTGTCCTAAAAGCCTGGCCATGTTGCTACATGCTGATTTTGCTTGTTCCATTTAAATGCTGCCTTGTTTTTCCCTCAGCACACATATACCTCTGTTTATTTAGCGATTCCCTAATTGATAGACATATGGGTTGTTTGAAGATTTTTCCTCATGTAAACTGTTCTTCAGTGAAGATTCTTTTGCATGTCTCCATGTGCACATGTGTGAGAGTTTCTTTAGGATATACACTCAGAAATGGCATTGCTGGGCCATAGAGGGTGCACTTTTTAAATTTTAATTTATATCTGCTATGCTTGGCTGCTGGTCATTTTAAACTTTCTTTCGAGAACTAGGTTTTTGCTTTTTTTAAGTGAACAGAGTTGAGCCAAGTAATGTTCTCCTACGGAACAAAACTAAAAATTGTTTCATTATATCCTCCTGTATTCCTGTGGCATTCCTATCTGCACCTTTCATGGAGTTTTAGAACAGATTAAGTGAAATTTGTTAATATGCATGCCAGGAAACACAGCAACCTGTCCCTGGCTCTTGTCTTACCCATCACATGCCTCTTCCTGCTTCATCTTAGTTCATCCCTATGAATGGCAGAGACCCAGTCCTGTCATTTTAACGGGAATTATCCAAATTTTAAAAAGAACGAAAATGAGCTAAACCATCCAAGTTGTGGAGGGGCCCAGAGAGGGTAAAGCGGGGAAGCAGGGGAGGGTGGGTGAAGAAGAGAGTATTATGGATGAAACTCAACTGGTGCAGAAGAGGATGCAGTGACCTTGTCCTAACTGAAAGAGAGTAAAGGGCGTGTCTCCAGCCACAGGTGCTTCTGCGCTAAGTACACCTACAAGAGGATCTGGAGGCAAAATCCTTTGAACTCTTTCTTCTCAGAGCACAGGGGTAAAAATAAAAGGGGAAAGGCTTTCTTTGCAGGCTAAGACTTAGTTAAGGCCAGTGGTCAAGCTACAGTGTGTACCCTACTTCCCCTACCCTCTGAAGAGATGGGGCAGCCCTACTTTGGGTGACGTGGAAGTGACAGAAATCAAAAGTCTGGGTGAAGAAGGGACTGGGGGTCAGAGTCTGGTCCTGTGTCTTGTTACTACTACTAATTGTAATTAGTTTCTTCAATTTTATATCATCTGTGAGAGAGATCATTTTAACCCACTGGCAAGAGGTGATATAACATTTTTGTAGCATCCACTAATCATGTAGGATAAAATATTCCTGAAACTCAAAAGAAAATTCATGTTTGGGAGATGCCTAGTGCTGCTGCTAAGATTTATTTTCTTTTTAAAATGTCAGTGTCTGCTGCCTTTCCTGCAGGTAGCCCTCCTGCCTTCTTGTCGCCTGAGTCCTTCAGTGTCTTAGGTTGGGCTGCATCTGTTCCCGCAGAGCTTTCCCTTCCTCCAGCAGAAAGCTGGTTTGTTTGGCTGACAGATGGGGTTCCCGCTTTGGCCTAGATGCGCCTAGTTAAAGGGTTTCTGTTTGAAGCCCGCAGGTGAAGGCCAACTCCACACAGACCCCTGCTTACAAAGTTCCCTTCATGGTCACATAAAGCAGTAAGGAAGTTTTTAATTGACATTGTCTACTGTTAAGAGGGCATAGTGTGGACATCTTTTGAGAGGGTTTACTTTGTCTTTCTATGAAGTGTCAAGCTATTAATTCATTGGATAATGCAGTGGGTTTGGAAGAGAGGTACATATTACTGTGGCTTATCTTTTAGAAACTCGGCACATCAAAATCCCCTCAGAAACAACAGTCCCACAAACCTATGTTGCAATCTAACGCAAAGCTTAAACTGTTTGAGTGATAGGTATGGTTAAAATAACAGTATTTAATGCCCAAAGCACATTAAATTTGGGTGAAGAGGATGCATTCTGCATAATACCTAGAGATGTCTCGTTACGGTGCGGTTACCTAGCAACAAGTGGAAACTGTATGAAAATGAGGTGCTTATCTGTTGTTGAAGTGGGTGCAATGAAACTTATTACGCTAGCCTGTTTGGCTTGGCATGTTATTAAAATCACAGCTAATGTGGAAAGAACTGGAGCCTGTTCTCATTTGATACAGAAGCAGTGTTAAATGCTGCTACTGTAAAATGCCAATACTTTGGTTAGGAAAATAGAAACTTGCAGCGTCCTTAAGCACCCAACATTGAGATGTTAGAGTTTGATTTATATTATCAAAGACTTATTAATAAAAGAGCAGACAGAATCTGTAGTGGTGACTTAAGAAGCAGCCAGTTATTTAGATTTTTAAAAACATTCAGGGAGCCATTTATAGTTTCATCTATAATAATAGCTTAGTACGGCCCTGTTTCTTGTAGCCAAATTGTCTTTATCTGCTGAGCTTATTGAATTCTAACCACTGTCTTCTTAAGTTTGTTTAATTTGCTGAACCGGGGTGCATTGTCATGATCTTTAAAGGTTCTCTTTTTGTCTAGTCACGTTAAAACTAGCTGCACATCTTTTATACTATATACTGATATTTATTTTGATGGGAATAGAAAGTCTTCTTATCCTTACTGGATCATGGGTTTTGTTGTTGTTGTTTGTATGTTAGAACAGCGTGTTTTCTGGCTGGGCGTGGTGGCTCACGCCTGAAATCCCAGCACTTTGGGAGGCCGAGGCGGGCGGATCATTTGAGGTCAGGAGTTCAAAACCAGCCCAGCCAATATGTTAAAACTCCCTCTCTACTAAAAATACAAAAACTAGCCAGGCATGGTGGTGCACGTCTGTAATCCCAGACACTTGGGAGGCTGAGGCTGGAAAATCGTTGAACCTGGGAGGCAGAGGTTGCAGTGAACAGAGATCCTGCCACTGCACTCCAGCCTGGGAGACAGTGTGAGACTCCATCTCAAAAAAACCCAAAAAACAAAACAAAGAAAAGTGTGTTTTCCTACAGGTTTGTCTTACTACTTTTTTTATGTATAGAGTATGTAGCTTCATATGGAAGTCTAATTTCACTACATTAAAAACAAGGTCAAACTGAGAATTCTACCAAAATATTCTCTCTGGGTGGCCTGTGATCCTAACATGATATAGCACCCATTATCCTAGAGATGAAGAAAAGTTTAAGTACTCTCTGTGCTTGTCAGAGACCTGTGATGACACACAGAAATCTGGCATACAGGACCCAACTCTGTGAGCTGTATTCTGACATTACTTCTGGGGCTTTGGAATGTGTTTATGTGTAGCAGATGGAGCTATTAGTTAGCTGTGCTATCTTGAAGAATTGCTTTCCCAGGTAATCAGCTCTGCTCATTTAGGATGTCGTTTCCCCACCTCGATATGTCAGCTCAAGAAGCAGGAATGATTAATTGCTGCAACTGGACAGTACACTAGAATAACTCTAAGGGGAACCATCCCCTGGTGCTCCCATTCAACAGGGAGTTTGAAGTGCTATGAGGCAGAGCGAACAAGATGGAAACGATGACCAGGATGCTTCCTGAAGCTTACCTGTCAGTATATAGAGTTGCTGTGGCAACCTGAAGATTTGCAATTCATAGGAAGAGTAGAGCGAGACAAAACCTTAAGTCATGGCTGTCATTACAGTGGAATGGGTGCCACCAACACCTGGCAACCTCTATTACTTCAACTTGTTTCTTTTCACGCTTGGAGAAATAAAATGCATAAAAGATTAATATGCATAGTAAACCTTTTGGTAAAACATGTATGTGTTCTGCATTTCAGATGAGTAAAAACTTCAAGAGTTCCTGTCTACTTAAATCAATATTAGCTAATAAGGTTCGAAGTGAGGTTACCATTAGACTCTTGATAAAATAAGAACTATGACGCAAGGATAAAGAAAGCATATTCTTTTTCAAATTTAGAAAAAGGGGGGATATATTACAGTGTATTTTTAAAATTGTTGCCCCTCCTGGAAATGCTCATAATGTATTAATGTAAATTATGTGCCCTCTTCTTTGCAGCCTTCTCTGTCACCATGCATAGTAAGGAGAAAGTTAGTTCTGGATTTTGTTAGGTCTAAATCGTTCTTTTCCATTTCTCCTTGTTAAGTAATGGGTGTTTTAAGTTTATCTAGGTGCAAGTACAATCCGTAGAGATGAATGTTAAAAGCACACAGTTGAGGATTATCTTTCTGGAGGGGGGAAACTCCAATAAAATTACTGTGGTTTGTAAATATGGTCACATCATGTAGGCATGTTCTGTGATTTTGTCACTTAATGGAAATGTAGGATTTCCGGCATCAAACTAACATTACAATTGTCCTCCTTAGGTGTTCACCTGAACGTTGAAGGTTGATGGGTACGTAAATCAAAACTCATTTAAATTTTATCCAGTTGGCACTAAGGCCTAGACTTTTGTCTTTGTTCTATTAAAAATGTACAAACATTTAAAAAAACAGACCGTAGCATTTTCTAGGTTTATATTTTACTGTATTTAGTAACTTTCTTTTCATTTTTTGTTGTAGGAGAAAGTGTTTTCCAGGTATATATTTTAAAAACAGTTAAACTGAACTTTGCTTGGGGTTTTCTGGCAAACAGAATCTTGAAAATCTTCCGTTTCCGAGTGTCAGAAAAATGTACAGTTTCAATAAAATCATAGCAGTCAGCTTCCTGACAGGTGCATTAAGTCTAGAATTAAATCTAAAGGACTGATGTGTTAAAAACACATTAAGTATTTAATGTTAAAGATCAGCTTATAGTTTTTCTCTTACCTTTTCAAAGGGCACAGCGAACTATCTGTGCTGTTCCAAACAGTTGCACTTGTAAAAGGGTCTATTTAATTTAGACCAGGATCCAGAAATGTAGGTTATGGCTAAGAGGATGAGAAAACAAATAGATGTGTTCAGCTTCTCCAAGTGACTTGATAGTTTAGTGGCCATGTTGTCCCTGTTGGGATGGGAAAGCTTTCTGATTGGTATGTTACAGCTCACCGCTGCATCAGGCATTTCTTCAAACCAGCGTAGTGTTGTAATTGGAGATCATCTTCTTGAAGATGGAGCCTTTTATTTTTGTGGCTTTCTGGGGAGTTATAATGCCTGCCTGTTTTTCCTTTTAATCAGATGTTTGAGAGCTGCAGCTTCGGGTCAAACGAACATGTTCACACCTGATTTTTACAGTATTTTTTCAGCAACTTGAGTATTATGTTTAAATGGAAAACTATCCTGAATAGTCCCCTTTTAGGAAATAGTCTGTCTGAGAGCAGCGTTTTCCAGCATTTGGTGGATGTGAGAGAAGGCACTGACACCTGTAATTTGTAACCCAGTTAAAATCGTGTATCTTGCCTGGACACACCTGCGGACGAGAAGAAAGCTGCTGATTTTAAGTTCGGCCGCGTAATTTTACTTGTTTGCTCAGATGTCCTTTAATTTATTTTCTGGGGACCTAATAACAGTAGCAAGATTTTAAAGTTAATTGCCAGATTCAAGGGCAAGTCCCATGAATGGGCTGGAAGCATACCCTTAGGGCATAAGCCTGTGTGTGGATCTGTGACAAAGCCCTGATTTGGAGTTTATGTAATCATTGTACCGAAATATTTAAGACGGGAATCTATCAAGTCTTATCTGTTGAGACGTGATCCCTTTTATATCTGGCAGGCCTCATGCAACAAATTTCCCTTCTTTTAAGTGATCTCCAAAGCTGTCAAGTTCATTTGAGTGAACTGTGCTTGAGAGAAACATGTACAATTTTCTCTGGCAATGGCATGGCTGCTGATGACATATTTTTAGAATTAGCTTTTTCTCTCCCCCACCCTTCTAGAAACTGAACTTTTATTTAAGCTCCCTGCTGTTAACATTGGAAAGAAAGTTTCCTGTGCCAATGTTTGCCCAAATGGAAGGAAATGTTTGCATTTTGTATGCAGTGTTCATAAACTTGATGAGTCTAACAGTTTGGCACCGCTGGTGAGCGCGTCTGCTTTGAGTTCTGAAGGGCAGGCAGAAATAGTGTAGTGAAGCACTGCAGCTACTGTGAAAAGGTGTGGCTGAGCTGCTCGGTTGAGATGCGACAGGTCGAGAATTCAGAATTCATTTTTCCTAGCGCTTTGAAGGTCAGTACTTAGGAGCGAGATCTCCCACTTGTCAAGTAGTTGTAAGCAAAAGAATCACTTCCTCCCTCATTCATTTGGTTAAGGTTAGCTGAAACACTGGATTGCTTTGATTTCTCCAGGCAAGATTGTTTTAGCAAGGCTGTTTGACACCCTGTTTCTGTGCTTTTGGTTTTAGTTGCAAAGATCCTGCCAAACTTTGCCAGGGCACATTCTGGTCTTCAAACCCTTTGCTCTGGAAGCTGGTGCCACCAAATTGAATAATTTGCAACATGTTATAGACCCACTGTAGAAAATCATTGCAATTTGTTTAACATTAAGTTAAATTTTTTCTGTTTGCAATGCAAAGGTCAAGGAAAAAGGCATTAAAAAAAAAACCCTGCACAAGTGAGTCATTTGCATAGAAAATGCTCCACTGGATGACAGAGTATGAAAGCAGTAGGGAATTAACTGATAAGTGTATGGCAAATGACCTAGCCAAGGATCCAAGCAAGAATGATTTGTTCCAAGAACCAGTGTAAGACGATTTAGGAAGATGCATTTTTCTTTGGCCCCCATCCTACAGCAACATTGAATCAGGTGAACGAAACAGCCTTGGCTTTGTTCATCATCAGTAAGCCAAGAAGAACACGGCATGGGTCATTAAGATTTACAGCTCAAATGTAAATAATTCAGGACCCACAAACAATAATTAAAAAACCAACTGCGGCACTGCATGTAGTCAGGTCCTCTGGGCCTCTTTGAGCAGGAACCTCTCCCGTTTTGGCTGGAGACCTGTCCATCTGGGTACAGATGGTTGTAAGAGCTTTTTAATGACCTTTTCTAATGCTGGTGAATGTGTCTTTGGACACCGTCGTAACCAATGGATGAGGAGGGTGGAAACAGCAGGATGGTGGCAGCTGAGGAATTAAATGTCCTGAATTTGTTAGACATCTGCAGAAACATGCAATTTGTTGGGCAGAAAATTGTAAACAAAACAGACTGAGTCAATTATCAATACACCTGTGACACCCCGGGATGCCAGCTTCAGTAGTATAATGGCAACTTTCAAAGTCCATACCCCTTGGAGCAACCTGTTGAATACTGCAGAAGAGTGCCAGGGCTATTGGATGTGTCCTTTGCCCATGGGGCCAGAGCTTGGCTGACAGCTTTTCACCAGCTGAGGAGCAGGAGGAAGTTCACAGTCATCAGGAGCAAGTCAGTTCCAAGTTTTCTGCTATAACCTGTCCCCTTGCTTGTGTGGTGATCTCCTGTGTGGCCACGTCTTTCCTTGTAACACTATACACATTTTTCTAAATTCTAAGTCATTGGTTCTTCACCAGTGGTGTGTTTCAGAGCTTAAGGAGAAAAGGAACTTAAGAAATATGCCTGCTTTTAGGGGCTTTTGCCTGGAGAGTCTAATTCAGTAGTTGTAGGACCCTGGGCATGTGCATATTTTAAAAAGCACCCCAGGTAATTTTGATATACACACCTGGTTGAGAAATAATCTCACATGTGTCTCAAGTTAACAGTGGAGGAGAGCATGAGGTTCTGGACCAGGTCATGAGAAGGCTCGACCTGAATTTATTGATCAACAAATCAACTCATTATGCAGATAGGTATCATTCAGAGCTTGGGCACAGTCAAGATGAAAGTAGCTAAGGACAAAAATGTGTCCCCTTGATTAATCTCTGTAGAAAGGCCACTGACTCTGGGTTTGGATATCAGCCACTTCCTGATTTCAGCATCTGTTCCCAACTCTGGATTTTCCCATTTAAGGTCCGTTCTGTCATTGTGTTCACCCAGTTTAACTAATCAGATTATTAAGTCTCAGGGGCTCATTTTCAGGTTCATGGTCAAAGATTTCTTAATTCTCTAGAGGATTCAGTTAATTTCCTACTTTAAAAGACCAGATGGGGTACTGGCTTTATGAACCTGAAAACATGGCTTTCACTAACTGGGACACTTTTGCAAACTGGAAATCTCTGATGATTGTAATTGTAATAATTGTTAAATGTAGTTTGAACTTAAAGATTCAAAAGGAGTATGTATTTATGGTGTGTTTCTTAAAGGCAGAGGAGGGGCATCAAAAGGAGTCGCCAACAAACTTTTTGGATTTTTAAAAACATCTTCTGCTGGGATTGAAAAATAGGGGAAAAGGAAGAAATGTTTTCGAAAGTTACTTGTGTACTTCAGAGTATGATGGATTGAACACTGTTGTGAGAAGGGAATGTGGAGAGGTGACCCAAACAGAGGGGCTGTCTATCAGAAGCAAATGGTTAGAAGTTATTACGTCATTATGCACATGTACCCTAGAACTTAAAGTATAATAATAATAATAATAATAATAAAAGAAGTTATTAGGAACCAGAGAAAAGCGAAATTTGTGTAATTGTGAACAGCATAAAGATGGGTTGAAAGAGGAAGGAAATTCTAAGTATAAAAACTTTTGAGTGGTCTTTCTGGGAAGTAGCATATGCTTCTGTAGCAGACCATAGCAAAATTAGAGACCCATTTTAGTTTTTGTGAATACATTTACATTTTCACCCCTTCTTGATCATCACCTGTCTTCAAAAAAACCTTCAGTGTGCATTCATTTATGGGACTCAACTAACAGTTCAGACTCCTTTTCCTTTCTTCTGTAATATTTGTATTCTAAGTTATGATTCAATGGGCTCCTGAATCTTTTATCTTTAGTAGACTATGATGTTATATAGTTTATGTAAATATTTGTCTTGAGGTGCTTTAAGTACTCGCTCTTGTAAAGTCTCACCTTTGAATTGTTGTATTGCAGTCATTCTGTTTAAATTAAACCCTAATCTCTTCAATTCGATTGTCAAGGCCTCACTCTTGGCTTGGGTGTAATGGAGATAGAATTTGGTGGGTCCTGTAATGTGGTATATTTAATTTAACTTTTCAGGTAGTGACAAACATTGGGGTTTGGGCTATAGGCTCTTTGACATTAATATGTGTAAACTATGATCTCAAATATGGAAACTTTTAAAGTGTTATACTGAATGCAATTTGCAGCAGGAATTTTTTTTTAAGTGTATAATATGAAATAGTATTTCTGGTTCAGATTCTGCTGTAGAGCTTAGCTGAAGCAAACCCCCAATGGCTTATGCTTTCCTGAGGCTAATAGAATTTTTTTGGAAGCCTGTAAGGGTAGTAGATTGATATTTATCTCTCAGTTCTCATGTACTATAGGATTTTTCTAAATATAGCCATGTTGACTCTAAATAGATTACATGAAGCAATAGACTAGTAGACTGTCCATTCTTGTTAAGTGTAATAATCTTAACCACTTGCGTATTCCACTCCCCTTATACCCTCGGGCTATACTATTAAAGAAGTTTCATTTTCTTTTTTGGATTATCAAAATATACAGAGCATAACCACTGAGCCACAAGTGACTTTTGCATTCCAGGATGGGTAAGGCAAATGTTCTTTCTCTTAGTGTGTTTGTAAGATCATACTTTGTTGAAGAAAGACTTCTTTTAATGTGCGAAAGGTAAAAGAGGAAGGAGAACAACATTTTTCTTCATGTCAAGTTGAATTATTTTGTTATTCATTAACATTGCTTCTTATCTGCATCTGAATTAGATGTTATACAGTCAGACCCAAACCATAATGTGAGGTAATCAGATCCACACTATAATATCATAAGGATAAATACAGCATCTTCACTACCCACTACCGGTGCCCTTTGCTTTAGGACGACTTGTATGTTAAAATCCGAATTAAATCTATCAGGCATGATCCGCACTAGTGCCCCTTACCCATGGTTTCACTTTTGTTGGTTTCAGTTATCTGTGGTAAACATGGTCCAAAAAGATTAAATAGAAAATTCCAGAAATAAACAATTTATAAATTTTAAATGGCTCTCTGTTCTCAAAAGCATAATGAAATCTCAAGCCATCCCACTCTGTCCTGCTGGGTTGTGAATCATCCTCTTGTCCAGCATCTCCACACCGTGTATGCCACCTGCCTGGTGGTTTCTTACTAGCCGTCTTGGTTATCAAGTTGACTGTGAGGTATTGTAGTGCTTGTGCTCAAGTCACCTTCATTTTACTTATTCTATTTTATTATTAGTTATTGTTGTCAGTCTATTATTGTGCCTCATTTGTAAGTTAAGCTTTATCTTAGGTATGATGTATAGGAAAAGACATAGAATATATAGGGTTTGGTATATCCGGGGTTTCAGGCATCCAATGGGGGTCTTGGAAGTTATCCCCTGAGGATAAGGGGGACTACTGTAGTTAGTTACTTTAGCATAGTCATGAATTAGTTTGTAAAGATTCACCCCCAGTTTCCCATAAACGGTGAGCTCCCTTAGTCATGTAATGCATGATTCAATTAAAAATGTTTTGATTTGCATTTAACTTTGCAGGAATTGACTGTCAAGGTGATATAACAATTTAATGAGCTACTGTGGGAAAATGTGTAGTCCCAAGCCAGACAGTTTTCAAGTGAGTTGAAATCTATTTTCCCTTGGACGGTTAAAGAAAGGTATCTATTGGACCACATTTCTTCCTAAATGCCTCCTCCTCTCCTGTGTTTCTTAAACACACCTACACTTCCATATTGAATCATGTAAAATCTCTGTTTACATTTAATAAATATTCATCTCAAAAGTCCCTCAACTTACTGAAAATGCTTTTACTGTATTGTTTTAGAAACTTTTCCTTCTGTTTAATCTCCACTGTTAATTAAATTCAGTGCCCTGTGGCTGATTCGATTCAGTCTAAACAATAATTATATCAATAGTTTGAAAAAGTCAAAATATTATTTAGAGCATTTTCTAATTTTCCTTTTTCACTAGCCGGCCACATCTTGTTGCATGCCTGAGTTTTTATACTGTGAGTACAAATCTATCTGTGTGTGTGTGTGTGTGTGTGTGTGTGTGTGTGTGTGTGTGTAAAATCCTTACAACTAATCAGCATAAAGGGGGTTTGTGGCTACAGTCTTTGATGGTAAACTCAACAAGTTAGTGCTGTGACTGTATGCTGAGTCTGAAAATAAGCCATCTAGGTTTGTGTAGGACAGAATACTAGGATACCAGGATGCCAGATGAATTTAAATGGTGTAGTGTGCTTTATCTGTGGTTGTTGGTTCTAACTGTCTGTACTGCTTAAATACTGATAAGGAGAGTCTACAAGAATACTAGATGTGATTTGTGCTACTTGAGTTTACTGTTACCCAGCAGATTTATTCTTTCCATGTTTACAATCTGAACAGTTCACTTCATATCAGGGTTTAGTGATTCTGATGGGCAAAAATAGAAATATATTGTTTCATATTTTTTTTCACTCTGGAGATTTAATATAAGAAAGCGGCGGACAATTGGCCAAAGATGCACAGCTTTGAATATGATTCCTGCTTTTCACAAAAGTGTGTCTTTGATTATCTCTTCATAAATGCATGACCTGGAGCTAAAATTTTCTGTCAGTGTCTTCTGTGGAGTTGTATATTAATGGTTTGACTTGGCATTATCAGCAGAAGAGCTATGCCACTACAGTATTTAAACTGCATGCCAGACATGGCAGCTGGTACTGTAGATAATAATGAATTGAAGTTTTCACAAGCCTCGTGGTGTTTTCTCACCATTGTTTGTTTTCGGGGCTCCTTTTGTGTGAACACAAAAGGAGTAGGATGCACCAACTATAGTGAGGCAGATATGAGGTCTTTCCACCCTAAGATCACCTTGGTCTTTTTTTTCATGCAGCTTCTTCCAGGAAGGCTACTCTGATTATCCCAGTTAGAATCAAACTTTAAATTTTTTTTTTTTTTTTTGGAGACAGAGTCTCACTCTGTTTCCTGAGCTGGAGTGCAGCGGAGCAATCTCAACTCTGCCTCCCAGGTTCAAGCTATTCTCCTGCCTCAGCCACTTGAGTAGCTGGAACTACAGGTACACATCACCAAGCCTGGCTAAATGTTGTATTTTTAGTAGAGACAAGGTTTTGCCATGTTGGCCAGGCTGGTCTCGAACTCTTGACCTCAGGTGATCCACGTGCCTTGGCCTCCCAAAGTGTTGGGATTACAGATGTGAGCCATTGGGCTCGGCCAGAATCAAAGCCTTTTTAAAAATTTTAATAATTCCTTGTCTTTATAACTCTTCTGTCATATTCCTCATTTGCTTTGCATATGTCTTCTCTTTTGTAAACTTGTAACTCAAGCAGACTCTTTAAAACATTTTTTTTTTTTTTTTAGATTTTGGCTATCTGCCATAGGATCTAACAGGTGCAACAAATAATCAGTATATAACATATGAGTGATGACCACTTGGTGAAATTAACTATCAATTTATAGAGAAAGGATGATGAATTTAAGAATAGCCAACATTTCTGTAATCCCAGCACTTTGGGAGGCCAAGACGGGCGGATCACGAGGTCACAAGATCAAGACCATCCTGACTAACACGGTGAAACCCCGTCTCTACTGAAAAATACAAAAAACTAGCCGGGTGAGGTGGCGGGCGCCTGTAGTCCCAGCTACTTGGGAGGCTGAGGCAGGAGAATGGCGTGAACCCAGGAGGCGGAGCTTGCAGTGAGCTGAGATCCGGCCACTGCACTCCAGCCTGGGCGACAGAGCGAGACTCCGTCTCAAAAAAACAAAAACAAAAACAAACAAACAAAAGAATAGCCAACATTTGAGTAGCCATTTATAGATGAGAAATTGCTCTTGTATGTGTTACCTCATTTGCTCTCATGTGTATTATCTCATAATAGTAGTATGAGGTAGGAAATAGTTCACTTTCCAGGTATGAAAACTGTCAGAGGTTAAGAGATTTTCCAAGTCACTGCAACCACTCCATGATTTAACTGGGATTTGAAACCAATTTTTCAAGCTCAAAACTCTTCCCTCATTAGACCATTCTGCTAGAAGATATGCTAGTTCTTCCTCAACCAAGTCTAAAGTTGTAGATCCTTTTAAAATGCTGCTAGTGTACAGGAGATCCTCCTTATTAGGGGATAATTGATGCCTAGAAAAGGTCACCTAAGTGAATCTACTTAAATCAGGCACCAGAATTTCACAGTAAATACAGAGAAAGAGATTTGATTGAACTTTATTGTGGAAGTGAAACTAATAATGAGGAATACCATTTTATATTTAACAACATTTAAACTATAATTGCATCTATGCTAATTCTTAGAATGAGCAAAGAATGAAGTGATTGTTTTCCAGGGCAATTTTTCCAACAAAATTGGATGACAAAATGCCACAGTGTCCTTATCTTTATGTAAGTGTTTAGCCTGAATTCATTCTTGTGACTTTTCCCTTCTAGTGGTTCTTTGGTCTAACTTTACTAGAAACTCATTGGCTCATGATTTTGCTTGTTATTCAAGCTGTCTTATTGTGACTTTCATTGATTTTACCAAATTCTGTTCCTTTGATGAGATTTACAAATTTATTATTTATTATTTTTATTTTTTTGAGAGTTACACTTTTATATTGCAGTCTGTTTTCTTTGTATATGCGGTATAGAATCTTCCAGAGACCTACAAAGAATATGATTCTGTGGACAGAGATAGACTGTTGTGTTAATTTGGGTGGGGATTAATTTTATAAGTGGTTTCTGTGTTACTTATATATTATGATGACTTTGGCCTTCTGACTAACTATGGGGGCTTGAATGATGAATATTAAGATAACTAGGACTCCCCAAACTAATAAAAATATCATAATCATGTTCTTTACATAGTTGAAGTGTTGGGTGTTTTTTTTCTACTCCCCAATTATCTACTTTCATGAAAATAAAAGTCCATTGGGCTAAATATAATTGATGTAACAAAAAATAAGCAAATAGTTCTAGAAGAGGGCTTCATTTTAAGGCAGCATTTGCATTACTTAACAGATTAACAATTATATGCTTTGTGTGTATGTGTATATACTTATTTAAGCAGTATTTGCATAAGGAATTCACTATGAGTGTGATATCATGAGACTGATGGTGGAAATCAGCTTGAGATTAATTTTAGCATAATGGTTAAGAACTGAACCGGAGCTGGGTGTGGTGGCTCACGCCTGTAATCCCAGCATTTTGGGAGGCCAAGGTGGGCGGATCACGAGGTCAGGAGTTTGAGAGCAGCCTGGCCAACATGGTGAAACCCCATCTCTACTAAAAATACAAAAATTAGCTGGGCATGGTGGCATGCACCCATAATCCCAGCTACTCCACAGGCTAAGGCAGGAGAATCGCCTAAACCCGGGAAGCAGAGATTGCAGTGAGCCGTGATCGCACCACTGCACTCCAGCCTGGGCGACAGAGCAAGACTGTGTCTCAGGAAAAAAAAAAAAAAGAACTGAACTGCAACCACACTCCCTGGGATTCTGTTCTGTCTTCACCCTTTACTAACTGTGTGATCATGTTCAAATTTTGTAATCTCTCCATGCCAGAATTTTCTTGTGTTGATAATGGAGACAGTTGTTATATCTTTCTCATAGAGTTGTTTCAAGATTTGAATGTACAAAGTGTCTAGAACAGTGCCAGACACGTAGTAAGCACTCAGTAAATGTTCGGAGTTACTGTGATTTGATTTTTGTTTAAGCTTATTATGAATATTATAGGGTTTTTGCAGAAGAAGGCGATCTGAAGAAAACTGCTTTAAGTTGGCATGGGAATGTTAGGTCTTTTGTTGTTGTTGGCAACAAAGTAATAATCTCAGAAATATTTGTTGAAGGAAAAAACCTAAGTTTGCTGTTGAATGATATATAAAAAACTCATGTTTTTGAGCAAATATGTTTAGGTCTTCTAACCATTTAAGTGTGTTAAATGCTCCGTATGCACACCTTCTCTTCCCTCCTATGTCTCTTTATTCCAAGCCCCACTCCTGTGGGTAAATAAACCAGATATTTCTTTAGGTTTTTACAAAGAAATCTGAAAGTGACTAATTTAATGGCTGAATGAAATGGTATTTTAAATGTCTTTTCTCAAGTGTAAATACAGTGAAATTGCAGTGAGAATTTATCTTTCAGTTGATTACTTGCTTCAGGTTTTAGGAGTGATGGTGACAGATGAACAGTAATTGAGGTGTGAATAAAATTTTGGAAAAGATAAATGACATCATTTCTTGTGGAAAATATTGCATTCTTCCATTATAGTGCACGGTTGTTTATTAGCTATCTTTAGTGGGGGAAGGACCCTTGATGCTTGTAAAACACCTGTGGTTTTAAATTGGCTTAGGATAGATTAATGGTAAATGATTAGAGACCTCACTGGATTGACAACCACATTGCATTTGTAACTCCAGTGAGGTAGTCGGCACATAAGTGGAGCAGCCCTCCTGTGGGTTATTATCTCTCAGGGCAAGAGAGAAGTACAGTCTTACTGCTAAAATTTGTCTTATACTAAGTTCTTTATTTTAGAATTGGTTGGAAGATTGCATTGTTTTCTTTCATATAGACAGGTAATTTTGAATCACTTTAAAAAAGCAGTTTCAGGGGCTGGGCACAGTGGCTCACGCCTGTAATTCCAACACTTCGGGAGGTTGAGAGTTTCACTTGAGCCCAAGAGTTCAAGGCTAGCCTGTGCAACATAGCAAGATCCTATCTCTAAAAGATTTTTAAAAATTAGCTGGGCACGGTGGTGCTTGCCTCTAGTCCCAGCCTACTTGGGAGGTTGAGGTGGGAGGATCACCTGAGACCAGGGAGGTAGAGGCTGCAGTGAGCCATGATTGTGCCACTGCACTCCAACCTGGGCAACAGAGTGAAATTCTGTTCTCAAAGAAAAGCAGATTCAAAATAATTTTTTAAAAAGCTTAAGTTTGCTTCATAAAGCTGTTTGTAAAAGCAGATTCAGGATTCATTTTTTAATTGCTTAAGTTCGCATTATAAAGCTGTTTCTATGCTTTCTCACATCAACTTAATTTAGTTTTGAGAATAAAAAGCATATATTGCTAAAAGTGAACTAGCATATTTTCAAGCTTTATGTGTAAAAAAAAATCTTGAAGTCTGTTATTAGTGGTTTTGTAAAAATTTCTGTTTTTAGTCTTGTCAAGAGGTGCTTCATAAAAACCAGGCAATTAGAATGAAGAGAATTTCAGTCCTAAGTTATTTGAATTCAAAGCCTTTCCTGTGTTTTAATTTACTTTGTATTTGTTTTTATCAAACTCCGGTCCTATTTGGAGAAATAAAACCATTGACTTAGGGAGTTCCAGCTCACCAGTGAGGGTACTTGAAATTAGAGACCCCAAATCATTGATAACTTTCTCTTGTGAAACTGTTTTAAAATAGAATTTCCAGCTGGGCGCGGTGGCTCACACCTGTAATTCCATCACTTTGGGAGGCCTAGATGAGCGGATCACCTGAGGTCAGGAGTTCGAGACCAGCCTGGCCAACATGGGGAAACCCCGTCTCTACTGAAAACATGAAAATTAGCTGGGTGTGGTGGCGGGCGCCCGTAATCCCAGCTACTTGGTAGGCTGAGGCAGGAGAATTGCTTGAACCTGGGAGGCAGAGGTTGCAGTGAAGCGAGATCGTGCCATTGCACTCCAGCCTGGGCAACAAGAGCGAAACTCCATCTCAAAAATAAATAAAAATAAATAAATAAATAAATAAAAAGAGAATTTCCACTTTCTTTGGCCACTAAGAATTGTACTTTTTTCTTAGTTGTTTTTTTTAAGGGTGAAATTCAGTCAGAGACTCTATGGGGTCCCTACTGGGTAGGGCTTCTTTTGCTGTTTAGATTTCACATGGCAGATTGTAGTAAGGCTCTCCTAATTCTTAACATATTTCCAGTTTTTATTAAGTTTAAAAATTTAAGCCTTTCCTATCATTCCATAACTAAATATAGTAATGAAATTTTATCTGAAGTCAGGAACATTATCCAAATCTGATTTGATGTGTGTAGGGTACTGCACATTCATTGAGTGGTACAGATTGTGTTAAATGGGCCTGAAATAATGTTCAGGAAAGAGAATCACTTTCTATTCTTCTTGACACAAACAGTTTGTCACAGATATGCATTCATCTCCCTATCTTGTTAGTGTAGTCGTTATATTTTTCATTACAAGTTTTATGCAAATCCTCTAGTTTTCCTTGATTAGGTTTACATGAATACATTGCAATTATAAACTGGGTGTTATTAATATATGTGATTAAACATGTAATTAATATGTGTAATGACATAGTGAGAGTCATGGCAGAGCTGGGCTCTATGCTGATTTACTGTATAGGTGCTGCATGCACAAAGACACAGTTAGGATTTTATGCTGAACATTTTCTCACACTGTAAATCTGCAGTGTTTTGTCGCCAGGGTATATATGCTTTTTCATTTAAGTTCAGGAGAATCCTTTTTATGGTCATGACAGCAACTGGATTATGATTGTTTTTTACTGTGACCGTATCAAATACTCCACCCAGAGAACCCATAGAAGAAAAGTTTGGTGTGATGTCATGGTTCCGTGTGTGCAAGCAACACTGTGCTCTCTGCCAGCCACACTCTGGAATGCACAGATTTTACTTATTTGTTTGTTTGTTTATTACATGTGTTAAGCTCCATGTTAAACTCATCTGTTAAATAACCTTTCTCTCTTCTGTCTCTTATGTGTCTGGTTTCCTTCTTAGCTAAATTTCCCTTTTTTTAAACATTGAAGAGCACCTTTCTGCTTTTTTTTTTTTTTTTTTTGTGATCATCTGTATGTCATATCCTTGTCCATCTCATCATTTCACATTTTTTAAAGCTCTGTAAACAGACATAATGCACCCCCTGCTTCCTTTTTGGCATTTATTCTGTTGCTCTTCCCCCTACCCTCCCATTCTGCCTCTAGACTTTGTTTCTTTTCCTTAGAAAGGAATTCTAAATTAAACTATGGCAAGAAAATGAAAATGGCAAGGGCACAACACTGTAAAGGACTAAAGGGGAATAGAAGTAAGTTAGGTTGTTGAAATCTCGATGTGAGGGAATAATGAGGATAACCCAGGTTAATTTTCAGATGTGTCCTTTACCCAAATAATTGTCTGAGACATAGACGTTATCAGAGAGAAGCTAAGAAGCACAATTTGTAAGTCTTAAAAGGGTAATGGAAGACACACTTAGGCTTAGCATCGTTAATGGGCAGAGAGGTTCAGGTCATAGTTGATTTGAGTCTGCTTAAAACGTTGTGCAGCATGTTGTATTCAGTGTTTTGCTTAGGATGCTGGGGATGGCCCAAGGGCCCAATAGCTACCAGTGTATAATTTTGATTTGAGTGCTTAAGTAGGTATGTTTTCCTGAAAAAACATGAGCAGTAAAGGTTGACTTGGATTCGTATGCGGCATGTTTCCAAGGGGGACCTGGGAACAGATGTGTTGTCTGTTCTGAATGCATTGGGATCCATCCATGTTTTACGTACAGACCCCCTTCTGTCTGGTGCACTCTGCCCTCTAAAAGCTTCCTGAATTGCTTTGTAAACAAGGCAGCTACTCCAGCTGCAACTGTTGGGTTTGGACTTTTGCCAGCTTGAAATTTATCCCTGCCCTAATGTTATATATCTGGGAGCAGGCAGTGGATTTTTTTTTTTTTTTTTTCTTTTCTGTAAGCTTTTGGATGCATTTGCTGAGGAAGATTGTCTTGAGTGTTAAGGAACCCAAATTCCTTAAAACTGCATGCATTCTCTGTGGATTATTTTAACCACCAGGTCAGATTTCAGCACCTTTCCTATACTTTTCTCCAGTTACTTAGTTGGGTTATTGCTTCATTAAAACCCCACAATTCCTATGTCTTTTATCTTGGTGAGCCACTTGGATTCAAGAGGACTAGATTCAGCCCCTTGAGTGAATGAATGAAGATTGTTTCTCAAGATTCCTTTCTTCGGTATGCTAATATTTAACAATGAAAGAAAAGAAAGACAAAACAAAAAACCGAAAAACAAAAAAAGGGATAAAGTGAAGAACGGCATTTCTTAAGAAGTCTCCTTTGAGGATTAGCGCTACCTGGCAGTTGCTAAAGTGACTCTGCGCTGCATGGATTTTACATTGTCTGTATGTTATGTAGAGAGGTGTTGTGATGTCTTCTTTGAGTACCTGAAACACCAGTGTTCTTGTAGAAATTGGAGTTTTGCTTTATTATATTCTTGACTTGTTGATGAGTTTTCCATTTAAGCCTCTTTCTTCCTTCTTTCTTATCTGGCTTTTGAAGTCTTCTGTACAGGTGGATTCCTTTATGCCTTCTCACTAGATCAGGATTTTAAAAATGTTCATTGTTCATCTCTTCATATACGTTATAGCTGCCTGGGCTCCCTTTTTGACCTCCTTGGGCTGATGATGTGTGACACTGTGCAACTAGAGTTGGTATTTGCCAATCTGTATGCCTTTGGTTTATTTCATATTACCGGATTAAAACGAAAATCTATTTCATTCCAGTAGCAGCAGAAAGCACAAAATCTTGAGGTTCCTGCCAATATTCTCTTTTTGGAACACTATCAAAAATGTAACTTTTCTGTTGGAATAAGTATTTTCTGGCCAACATCTCCCCGCCCGCCCCTGGCTTCTGTGTGATGAAATAACATTGGCTTCTTTTAGCTCAAGATTTGGACTATTTAGGAGCCCTTTCACATAAGAAATGGATGTCTTAACTAATTTTATTGGACTAGAGTTGATTATGAATAAGTGCTAGGAGGAGGGGCTATGTAGAACCTTTGTGATGTAATATGGCATAGTAAAAGCAGGACTAAAGGAGATTTCTCAGGATTGGGATGGGGGCATATCCTTCCTATGTCATATGATTTTAGGTCAGTAACCAACACAGTTGGGAACTTCCCCACAGCTTTTGGCTGCTCCTCATCTTTGAAGAGTGCTGGCCTGCATAGTGGGATAGAAATCCAGGCCTTCATTGATTTATTCCTTTTGGTTTCAGTCCCAGATCTTGAACTGTGCAGGGATTTAAACTGATCAGGGACAGTCAACTAGCTGTAGTATAAAGAAATGAGCTGTTGTGCTTGGGGGAAAAAAATTGTTGTTTGAAGAACTGAAATTGACACATTTCCTTTAGGCAGAGGAAAGTTAATACCTTGGAGTGTTACTATTTTTTAAGGGGGCCATCATTCCATTCTCATTTCCAGTGTTCACATGTAAAAATAAGAAACAGTGGGGCTTTTGTTTTAGCTGTTGCCAATACCAACATTTACTACCTCCTTTAGAGTTTTTTTTAAAAGGGCTCCATTTGACTGAAAATTTGCTTAGGGCTGAAACTTGTCATTTAGTTTCTGAGCCTACAGGCAAATTGCTACCACCCCGCAACACTCAGCCCTTTTAGAACAAGAACACTTTTTAGGAATTTGATAATTAAGGAGCTTTTTTGGCATTTAAAATTGCTTACCTTTCTTCAATACACAAAAGCTAAACTCAGCTCTGCCTCTTTTTTTTTTTTTTTTTTTAGACAGAGTCTTGCTTTCCTTCTGTCACCCAGGCTGGAGTGTGATGGTATGGCTCACTGCAGCCTCGAAACCCCCAGGCTCAGGTGACCCTCCTGCCTTGGCTTCCCAAGTTGCTGGGACCAAAGGGCACACACCACCCTGCCCAGCTAATTTTTAAATTATCTCTAGAGACAGGGTCTCACTATGTTGCCCAGGCAATCTTCGTGCCTCTGGGTCCCAAAGTGTTGGGATTACAGGCATAAGCCACTGTTCCTGGCCAACTCTGCCTTTACATGATAGCTCACCCTTTCAAAGTTAAATTTGAAATAAAAGTGGTCCTCTTGGCTGGATTTTTGAAACCTTCCTAATGTGGAATATCAGATTGTTGGGTGCATATCTAGGCATTTCAGCAGCACTTAATGAAAACAAGTGCTCCAGCCTTTGTATACCAAGATGCTGCTGACCCACATGTCATACCTGTGCTTTGGTGCTTTTTCCTTATGGTCATGGTAGATTTGCATTGAACTCATCCAGTGGTTCAGCTTGAAAGACCATAAGCCAAGGTTAGGGAACCATAGAACTACATATTTTGCCTTGTGAAATTAATATTTGAGAGAAATGGATTCAGGTCCCTGGCTTCATTGTTAACATTATCAACCAATAGCACCTGCAGTCTTGGAAAAGTTCAGCGAAGAGGTGAATGGGTTCTTTTTTAGCCTTCACTCAAACCTCTAGCACATCTAAGGCTAGAGTATGTTGATCTTTCAGGTAGTGAATCATTACGGTCTCTCCTGGTGAAATTCAGCAGCAATCGCACTTCATACTTTAGTGTGATATGGGAAAGTGCCTCTCTTGTACATATACCCGACACTAGATGATTACATTTTACCATGCTTCAACTGTGGGGGCATTTTATCACTATATATCACTTCTTTTTTTTTTTTTTTTTGACAGAGTTTCACTCTTGTTGCCCAGCCTGGAGTGCAATGGCACGATCTCGGCTCACTGCAACCTCCGCCTCCCAGGTTCAAGTGATTGTCCTGCCTCAGCCTCCCGAAGTAGCTGGGATTACAGGCGCCTGCCACCACGCCCAGCTAATTTTTTTGTATTTTTAGTTGGGACGGGGTTTCACCATGTTGGCTAGGCTGGTCTTGAACTCCTGACCTCAGGAGATACACCCGCCTCGGCCTCCCAAAGTGCTGGGATTACAGGCGTGAGCCACAGTGCCCGGCCATATCACTTCTTAACATACAAATTGCTTAGTAATGTATAACCTAATCTTTATTCTTTATAAATATTTTATTATTTATTATAATGATGTATATAATATATAATTATATAATTATAATATATAAATATATAATAATTATAAGTATTTTATAATGCAGATGCTTTTTACAGGTGTATATTTCACATGTATTTATTCTTTATATTATGGAAAATAGGATTTTGTTAGTTTAATCTTCAGTAAAGGCATCTTAAATGATCTGGATTTTTAAAAATTGTTTTGTTTTAAAAATCAAACCTCTTTAAAACATCTTAACATCTTTTATGTATTCCGGGGTCTAGCATTAAAACATCTTAACATCTTTTATATATTCTGGGGTCAAACATACTCCAGAGGGATTTGGTTAAAATTTTTCTGAATAGAAATCCTTAAGGAAGCAAGTGAATATATGAATAATGAGGGAGGAAGTATTTGGATATTTTTAAGGAAACAAAAAGGCAGCCCTAATTTTAGCATATGGGGTCTAAAGATACCATTTACATTTTTATACCAATATAAAATCAAGGAGAAAAGAAATATCCCCATGAGAAAACTGAAAAAACCAGTCAAAATTAAGCAAAATCTAATTGAAGAGTCATTTAAAAGTAAAGGCCTATATTTTATGACGCAGATGCTTCTTAAAGTTGTATATTTCACATGTATAGAAAAGTTTATAGAACCACACCTAGCTTTGTCACATCTTAACACTGTGCCATGTTTGGGCGTCCTCTCTTGTGTCTGCCCCATCCCTCACCTCATTCCTTATCCTTCCTCCTAGGATTAAACTAAAATCCTGAATTTACTGTTTATCAATCCCATGTCCATTTCGGTCATCTTTCTACAAACATGTTTGTCTATGTATAGGGTGTAGTATTTTTGCATGTTTTAGATAAAATATTAAACATAATGATATAAATACTGTTATGTTGTTGTATTCTGAAATTTGCTTTTTACCTTCATACTCATTTGTGAGATTCATCTTGATGCATGTGGCTCTGGTACACTTATTTTCGCTGCTATATATATTTTATGTTTTGTGAATACCACTGTTTATTTATTTATTCTCCTATTGATGGACTCTTGCTTGTTTCCAGTAGACTGTTACCTCCAGTGAAAGGATGACCATTCTTATGCATGTCTTTCTGTGTGCCTTCTACTTTTGAATGTGAGTAGGAATTTCTCTAGGGTAACACCTGGAAGTGGAGTTGCTTTGGACATCTTTGGCTTTCTTGGATAAAGCTGTCCCTCTCCCACGTGTTTGTGCTCATGACTGGTAGCATAGGTGCTGTGAGAGAACTCCCATAGCTTCGTATCTTCTTCAGTTCCAATACTGGTATTGCCAGAAAATAAGATTTTCATTGATTTGATGGTAGTGAAAACATATCTTCCTGTTTTAATCTGCATTTCTGCTGGACACACTGGCTTGCACCTGTAATCCCAGCTACTTAGGAAGCCGAGGTAGGAGGATGGCTTGAGGCCAGGAGTTTGAGACCCACCTGGGCAACATAGCAAGACCCCATCTTTAAAAAAATGAAAATAAATTAGCCAGGATTGCATGCCTATAGTCCAAGCTACTTGAGAGACTGAGGTGAGAGGATTGCTTGAGCCTAGGAGTTCGAGACCAACCTGGGCAACATAGTGAGACACTGACTCTTTAACAACAACAGTAAAAATCTGCGTTTCACTGACTTGTAAGGTGGAGTATCATTTCACATTTATTGGCCTGTTGGGTTTTCTCTTTGTCAGTTTCCTAATGCTCAGTCCTTTGCCTGTTTTTCTATTGGATTATTTTGTTTTGTCTTTTTTTTTTTTTTTTTCTTTCTGATCAGGGTCTTGTTCTGTTGCCCAGGCTAGAGTGTCTCACTGCAGTCTTGACCTCCTGGGCTCAAGTGATCCCCCTACCTCAGCCTCCCAAACAACTGAGACCGCAGGTGTGCACCACAGTGTCTGGCCTTTCTTCTTGATAATGTGGAAATGTGGAAATTCTTTGTGTTCTGAATATTAATCCTTGTCGGTTATATGCATTTAAGTATGTGGCTTGTTTTTTATTTTTATTTTTATTTTTGTTTTATAAAACTTTTAAATTAATTTTAATGCAGACAAACTCAGTCTTTTCCTTTATGGTTTTGTTTTTTGCTTATTTAAAAAGCCTTTCCTACTTCTGAGGTCATAACAAGGTACTTTCTCTCCCTTTCTCTTTTTTTCTTCTAAAAGTTTCAGAGTTTTGCATTTTACTTTTGTTCACCTATCTGGAATTTTTGTGTGTGATATGCAACAAGGGCCTAATTTTTTTTTTTTTTTTCTGAGACAGAGTCTTGCTCTGTCGCCCAGGCGGGAATGCAGTGGCATGATCACGGCTCACTGCAACCTCCACCTCCCGGGTTCAAGCAATTCTCCTGCCTCAGCCTCCCAAGTATCTGGGAGTACAAGTGTGCACCACCACGCCCAGCTAATTTTTGTATTTTTCATAGAGACGGGGTTTCACCATGTTGGCCAGGCTGGTCTCGAACCCCTGATCTCAAGTGATCTGCCTGCCTCAGCCTCCCAGGGTGTTGGGATTACAGGCGTGAGCAACCGTGCCCAGCCTAATTTTATTTTTTTCTATGAGGGTATCTGGTTGTTTCCGTGCTGCTTTGAAAAACACACACACAAAAAATACATTTTTTTTTTTCCCCCTAAGAACTGACTTTTGTTTTTGGAATTTTAAAACCAATTTGAACTTTAAAAAACTAATTTCAGGCCAGGCACAATGTCTCATGTCTGTAATCCTAGCACTGTGGGAGGCTGTGGAGGGCAGATCACTTGAGGTCAGGAGTTCGAGACCAGCCTGGCCAACATGGTGAAACCCTGTCTCTACTAAATACAAAAATTAGCCAGGTGTAGTGGCGCACACCTGTAGTCCTAGCTACTTGGGAGGCTGAGGCAGGAGAATTGCTTGAACCCAGGAGGCGGAGGTTACAGTGAGCTGAAATAGTGCCACTGAACTCCAGCTTGTATGACAGAGGGAGACTTCATCTCAAAAACAAACAAACAAAAATAAATAAATAAAAAACTATTTTCAGACTTACCAAAAAAAAAAAATTGCAAAAACAATGCCAAAAATTCCTATAGATGTTTCATCTAGATTCTCCAAATGTTAACATCTTACATAACCACTGTAGAACCATCAAGATCAGAAAGTTGGCAGTGGTTCAATACTATTATCTAATCTCCAGACTTCATTCAGATTTTCCTGGTTGTTCTCACTAACAACCTTTTACTGCTCCAGGATTCGATTCAGGATTACACATTGCATTGACTTGTGATGTTTCTTTAATCAATCTGTGACTGTTTTTTTCAGTCCACCTTTGTCTTTTCTGACCTTGATAGTTTTGAAGAGTACTGGCCAGATATTTTGAAGAATGTCCCGCATTTTGGATTTTTATGATATTTTCTTCATGGTTGAATTTGGTATGCATTTGTTTGCAAGAATGCGATTTGTGTCCTCAGTGTAACATATGAGGAAGTCTATAATGCCCATTTATCCTGTTATTGGCAACGTTAACTTCGATCATTTGGCTAAGGTGGTGTCTGCCACGTTTCTCCACAGTGACATTACTGCTTTTCCCTTTGTAATTTTTAGCATGCATTCTTTCCTGTGGTGTTTGCTAAATGATTTTCTATTTCCATCATCCTTTCCCCATTTGTTAGTTGGAGTTCTATCAGTACCATTTATTGAAGAGTCCATCGTTTCTCTAGTGAGTTATATGTTTACCTCTGTACTGATTTATAAATCTACTTCCACATCTCTGCTAGCACCTGCTGACTCCCTACCTTTAGGGTTTTATACCCTTTCGCCTTCTCACCAGCAGCATACAAAGGTACTATTTCCCCTCAGCCTCATAAACGGAGTATATAGTCAAATTTGGAGTTTTGCCAGTCTGATCAGTGAAAAAAAAATGTATGTCTCTTATTATGAATAAAGTTGAGCATTGGTTCATATGTTTTGGGCCATTTTTGCTTATTCTTCTGTATACTCCGTGTTTATGTCCTTTGCCTATTTTTCTATGGGAATGCTAGTATTTTTCTTTTAGATTTCTTAGAAGCTTTTTTTTTTTTTCTTTTGTGTGATAGTCTCACTCTATTGCCCAGGCTGGAGGGCAGTGGCATGATCTCAGCTCACTGCAACCTCTGCCTCCCGGGTTCAAGCTATTCTTCTGCCTCAGCCTCCTGAGTAGCTGCAACTACAGGCACACACCACTACGCCCAGCTAAGTTTTGTATTTGCAGTAGAGACAGGGTTTCACCATATTGGCTAGGCTGGTCTCGAACTCCAGACCTCATGATCTGCCCACCTCGGCCTCCCAAAGTGCTGGTATTACAGGTGTGAGCCACCACACCTGGCCTTAGGAGCTTCTTATGTGAGGCATTATAATTCCCTTGTCTGTGATAGGTTGCAAACATTGTTTTTCCAAGTATATCATTTGTCTTTTGGCTGATGGCATTTTGTTTTGTTTTGTTTTGCTATGCACAAGGTTTTCTTTTTTTAATACATTTTTATGTACACAAAGTTATTTTTTATTATTTCAAGATTTGCCTTTTCTCTATCATTATAACAGACTTCATGCAAGTTTTCTTTCAAAAGTTACGTGGGATTTTTTTGTGGGGGTGTTGGGCTTTTTTAAAAAAAGACTTAATTTTTTCGTAGCAGTTTTAAATTCACAGCAAAATTAAAAAGAAGGTACAGAGATTTCCTTGTCCCCACACATGCATAGCCTTTCCTGTTATCAACATCCCCTACCAGTGTGGTATGTTCATTACAGTTGATGAACCTACACTGACACACCGTCACCACCCAACGTCCATGGTTTACGTTAGGGTTCACACTTGGTATTGTCCATTCTGCGGGTTTCAACAAATGTATAATGACACATGTTCATCCTTATACAGTATTTTCACTGCCCTAAACATCCTCTGCCTTCTGCCAGTTCATTCCTTCCTCCCTTATATCCCTGGCAACCCTGATCTTTTTTTTTTGGAGATGGAGTCTTGCTCTGTCACCCAGGCTACAGTGGCACAATCTTGGCTCACTGTAACCTCTGCCTCCCGGGTTCAAGTGATTCTTCTGCCTCAGCCTCTTGAGTAGCTGGGACTACAGCCATGCACCACCATGCCTGGCTAAATTTTTGTGTTTTTAGTAGAGATGGGGTTTCACCATGTTGGCCAGGCTGGTCTCAAACTTCTGACCTCATGATCCACCCGCCTCGGCCTCCCAAAGTGCTGGGATTACAGGTGTGAACCACCGCACCTGGCCCACCCCTAATCTTTTTACTGTCTCCATAGTTTTGTATTTTCCAGGATGTTATATAGCTAGAATCATACAACGTGGTTGCGTTTTCAGTTTGGCTTCTTCATTTATTAATATGAATTTAAGGTTCCTCTATATCTTTTCATGGCTTGATAGCTCATTTCTTTTTAGCACTGAATACCATTCCATTGTCTATATATACCACAGTTTGTTTATTGATTCACCTAGTGGAGGACGTTTTTATTGCCTACAAGTTTTGGCAATTATGAATAAAGCTGTTATAAACATCTGCGTGCGGGTTTTTGTGTGGACATAAGTTTTCAACTCTTGGGTAAATACCAAGGAGCATGATTGCTGAATTGTATGGTAAGAGTATGTTTATTTTTGTAAGAAACTGCCAAACTGTTGTCAAAAGTGGCTGTACCATTTTGCCTTCCTGCCAGTAATAACTGAGCGTTCCTGCTGCTCCACACCCTCCCCAGCATTTGGTGTTGTCGGTTTTCTGGATTTTGGCCATTCTAATAGGTGTATAGTGATACGTCATTGTTGTTTAATTTGCATTTCCCTGATGAAATATGATGTGGAGCATCTTTTTGTATGCTTATATATATCACCAGCAAATAAGCATATATATATAAAAGATATATATGATACATATAAGATATATATGATAGGCTGGGCACGGTGGCTCACACCTGTAATCCCAGCACTTTGGGAGGCCAAGGCAGGCGGATCACGAGGTCAGGAGATCGAGACCATCCTGGCTAACACGGTGAGACCCTGTCTCTATTGAAAATACAAAAAATTAGCTAGGCTGGTGGCGTCGGCGCCTGTAGTCCCAGCTACTTGGGTGGCTGAGGCAGGAGAATGGTGTGAACCCCGGAGGCGGAGCTTGCAGTGAGCTGAGATTGCGCCACTGCACTCCAGCCTAGGCGACAGAGTGAGACTCCATCTCAAAAAAAAAAAGATATATAAGATATATATATAAGATATATAAGATATATATATATCGCCACCATATATATATGTAGGTCTGATTTTGAGAGTATTCTGATACATAATGTGAAGTATGAATGCAATTTAATTTTTTTCCATTGGCTGTCCACTTGTCCAAACATCATTTATTAAAAAGGCCATCTTTTCCCACATTGATCGGAGGTGTGATCTCTCATCATATACAATTTTCTATGTGTACTTATTTTCACTTTCTGAGCTTTTTGTTCTATTGTTCTGTTTCTTCATGCAGCAAAACCACACTCTTCCACTTGTAGAAGCTTTATAATATTTTAAAATATCTGGTAGTGCCTGCCTCTTCCCTATCCCGATGTAGAACACAGACACACACATACACTGTTTTTCTTTTTTATGTTTTCTTGGTAATTATTTGGTTGGTTGGTTTTTAATTTATTTAAGTTTTTATAGCCAACAGACCTAGTTGGCATCTAAGTAGCTGGCATTTCTTTGCTATTTCTAGAGACTTTCTTTGCCACCTATATTGACCAATTCTTTGTTGATAGGACATTTATTCTGAAAAAGAATGAGCATTTTATATAGGCTGGGTGCAGAATTTTGTACATACATCACATGTTTCTGGAAATTTAAAGTTTTTGTGGGCTTCTGAAGAAAATTATGAAGTATGTGTAAGATTCAGGGATATCCTACAGCCTGCTCTCATATGATGTTCATCATATAGGTCAGTGGGTAGACCGCAGGTGGACTGTGAACTGGCTAACGCTATATAAAAGAGGTTTCTATGTGTGATTTTTCTGGAGAGAAGATACATCAATCTTTTAAAGATGTTTTATCATCACAAAAAGTTAGACTGTTCCAGGTAAAGGTGAGAAAAAGACTGGAATTAAATACTCTGTAAAAAGATAATGAGGATGGCTTTGAAAAATTGAAAGATGAAAAAACAGCTCTTTTTATACTATTGTGCTCAGGATACACTGACTATAAAATTAAAGTATATTTTAATATATTAGTAGGTAAAGTTTCTAAGAGGTAAATGTCTACGTTTACAATAATGGTGTTTTCTCTCATATTTCTTTTAGGTAAGTGACAATCTTATGCTCGGATACATCAGCTTCAAAATGGATGGATTTTGAGGGTTTCCTTCCTCTTCTCTGATGCTGTAGTAGTAAGTCATACTTCTCGCGTGTGCTCTGGTCTGGTCTGGTCTGGGCCAGGGGATTGGCTTGACAAAAGAAACTAGATAATTTCTTGTAAACACTTTGCCTTTTTTACTTGATATGCATGTTAAGAACTCTTTGTATGTGTAGTCTCTGAGATTACACAGAAGAATGAAAGGACCAGCTTCCAACTTTCAAGAAGACTGGATTTTAATAAGAATACAACAGAAAGAACTTGGGTTTTGGAGTTGTATTAGGTTTGAATTTCACTTTTTCATTACTGTGTGATAACTCAGTTGGATATCTTTTTCTTCTTCTCCTTCCTCATTTACTCAGTAGGTATAATAATAACTACATATCAGATTGTTGGGAAGATTAAATCAGGGAATATCTATCCTTATCACAGTGCTCCAATATATAGATTTTGTTGCTCATTTCTTCTTTCCAGCTCTATCCCATGGCTCAGAAAGAAACAACAACGTCTAGAATGTAGAAAAATAGAGACTAACTCTCCTCTCCTGTTATCTGAAGGGTCTTTGGCTGAGATTCAGGAAATCTTGGAGACCAGGCACCAAAGGATTTTGTAAAGGAATCTGTAGTGGGTCTAAGTAGGCACTTTTCAAAGCCTGAGCCATCTTCTTGAATGTCACAGTCACATTAAAAGAGCCTAGTTAAATGTGGCTTAGATATTGTTTCACAAGTGGCCTTAGTGGAATCCCTGTAAATAAATATGTTAGAATATTAAGTTGGGAAAATCTTCTTTTGTTTAATCTAAAATGGAATTTATACAAATGACTAAAGAATGTAAGCTGAGATTGTTTGATCTCATGTGATTCTTTAAATAATTGTCACATTGTTGTGTTTAGAATTATCTAGCTATCTGGCCTAGTAAACAGATGAGCAATATTCACTGAGAAGGAAAAGTATATACAATTTGGTTTGGAAAGTGGAAGAGAACCATGCCTAAGTTGGAGAGACACAAGTGAGAAAAGTCAGGGGGAAATTCAGGCATGGGCATTTTAGTTCATATGGCTCAAATACCTCTCATCCAGTGGCATAAGGCCTGACTAGAAATGTTCCTCTCTAAGGAGATGCTGGGGCCAAGGGAGACTACAGTTCATTGCACATTCAGAGATTAAAATATCTCCAAATTAGTTCCAGTGAATCATTTTAAATTATTTTAAAAGCCCTTTATATTTTAATCAGAGCCTATTCACGACCAGTTAATTTGGATGGCACGTTCTAAAATTACTTTCCCCCAATGATGTGTTGTACCATTGCCATTGAATGCAGAAACCTCATGGAAGAGGGGATTAAGGAAATTTGAAAGTACCGAGGAGCTGTTGATCTTAGTTGAGTGTTTACTGATTTATGAGTAGATTAAGATTTCATTCTTGACATCTGATTTGGATGAGATAATGAGTAATGATACTCTTGTAGAGAGGGTGAGTGATTCCACAGGATGCCAAAAGTGTAGCAATGTGCCCATTTCCCCAAATATTCAGGGAAGACTTGATGCTGTGGCATTGCTGTAGTACTTTCTTCAATATTTGGATGTAGTCTTTGGGTTTAGGAGGTATTGTTCTAACCATCTTTGGTAGTCTCAAAATTTTTATCTATCATGTTGTTCATCTGTTCTACAATTAGCAAAGGGGTGCATGCCTTGTTAAGAGTTCTAACTGTATGGCACACTTCCTTAGTCATTAACGTAAACGTGAATAGAGTACAATGTCTCTTATTGTCACTTGAGAATTAAAAAAATGAGCTATACAGATCATGTGTTGGTTCAAGTTTGACTTTTATGCTCTGTTATTCTCACTTCAAAGTTGATGAAACTGAAACTCAAAGAAAGAAGACCTGCCTTGGGTTACATATCAATTTATTGATAGAACTCTAGGGCAGTGCTTTTATTGATAATGATCTTCATTCTGCTTCTGTTTGATTGGGGAGGAGCCTTGTGCTTAGCTGTATTATTCTACATCTTGATACATAGACTTTTCATTTTGTGGGAAAGTAGCAGCAGCTCCTTGGAAGTTGTTCATTTTACAGTTAGCTAAGGTAGAGGGGCTGGTAATGTTTAGTTTTTCTGTGCCGTTCTCCTGATATGTTGGCTCAAGATACCAGAATCTATCTTGGAATGTTGTGTATTACCCATTAGTTACCAATCTTCTGCAGGGAAAGAATATAAATAGGAGAAAAAAGAGATGGACAGGATGAATTTTTAAATTATAGCACTGAGTAACAACTGCTAGTCATGAAGTTTTTGGCAGTTTGTTAGAATCTCATTTTAAAGCAATAACACACTCAGAGTTGTATTCAAACACTGAGATAAATGCATCAACCTAAATTCATGGTTTTGTTTTTTTCCATGTAGCTGCTAATTATTGAACATAACGAGGCTTATTCATAATTTCTTTTCTCCTGCTTGATAGCCATAATCCTGTATTTGTGCTGCTGTCATTCCCATGGTAACAGACTAATGTCTGAAGCATAAGATTATTAAATACAGAACAGTACATTAAAATAATGCTAAGGTTCTGACTTACAGAGAGACTTTCACACTGGGGCAAACTTCAAAAAAAGAGAACACTTACACAGAAAGCAATTTACTTGGCCAGTAATGTTTAGTATTCCCATAGCTATTATGGAAGAGATTTGTTTGAATTATAGCCTCTTCCTTCCCAGCCCATCATCTCCTTTGGCTTTGCAGCCAAGTCTTAATCTGGTGTTTATGATGTCAGCCTGTTGCCATGGGAGTTATTCTGTCACAGATGTATTGTGACTTCACTGCAGGACAGAAGCAGTGGAAAATTTAGGATGATACAGAACACCTCTAAAGTTAATCTCCTGCATATCTGTTTTGGAAAAGAAGTATTCCCTTCATCTTTATGTGCTCCTAAAAAAAAATAAATAAAGTTAGTTAAGTGGTGACTTGTTGAAGGTTGGCCAACGAATATTGTTGAAATGACCAAAATGCCAAAAGCCACCACTAAGGAAAAAATGTTATGTAGCTCAACCCTAGCTCTCTGAAGAGTGGTCAAGATTTATGTTTTTAATCCTATGCTACAGTAATGAAGCACAACCATGTCTGTAGCACATAAATTGATACACCATTTTTTCTGTTTTTCTTGTAAAGGACTTTCTTCTATCTTAAATCTAATGTGGTCACATTCACAAGGACATGCACCCTTTGCTTCCACCGCCAGTGACAACCACATCTTTATTATTCACAGGACATATGTGGAGGCCCTGCCAAACAGAGAGGCATCTTTGAAGTCAAATTGTATAGTGCTCATAGCACGTTAGCATTATGGTCCCTCAGGGGCCCCTTCGTCATCTGGTATCTGGGACAGTCCCCCATTTGGATGGCATAAAAATAATCTAGGTTCTTTCCTAGGGATGAGAGATTTCCACAGAGTTAAGCTAAGTACACAGGTGATCCTGTGTGCATGATGAAGTCTTTGAATGTCATGAACCAATAGTACAAATGGAATGCATGTACCTTAAATGATTTCTTTAAAAAAGAAATATGGGATAGAAGGAGAATAAAATGCTATGTAACAAATAAAATCTTTTGGGCTATGTTTAAATAATATGTAAAATTAGAAAATTAGCTACAGTGAGTCTTTTAAAAAAAATGTTGGAATTACAGGGTTTGGGATTTTTTTCTTGTCCTCTTCTTCCGTGTTTGAACTTAATAGAGAGTTTTAATATCCTTCCCCTTATTAAAATAAACCATTAAAGTAGGCAAGGTTAAGCAAGTTCACATTTCAAACATCTCTGATTGGTGGCGATTTGTCACTAGAAAGCTGTGGTGGTCACCTTTGAATCTGCGTACCTTTTTTTGTGTTTATGAGAATAATCTCTCTTCTGCTCTCTCACCCAAATCAGCATCCTTCTTAAAGGACTGGGGCTGTGCCGTAGAAACTCACGTCAGCATAATATGCCATGTACCTCTATCATGATTTTTTTTTCAGCATTTTGTTAAGCCAGCTTCAGAAACAGCAGTGAGTATGTGTGTAAATGATCTGCTTTAAAAAGCAGATGTAGATTAATGCACTGGTTTAGTATTTTTCCCAACTTTTTCCTTTTCCTTTTCTTTATCTTTTTTCCCCCTTCAATTCTCTGGGATAATCCTGATGATAAATCTCAAAGAAGGCAGAAGAATTTGTTTGTTTTCTATACTTTATGTCAATGATTCCCAAACTTGGAGAGCATCAAGAAATCCTGAATGCCTGCTATCACCCCCAAAGATTGTGATCTAATTGTATGGGGATGTGGTTAAAAATATCTTTAAGTGATTCTGATATACAGACAAGTTTGCTTTCTGCTTGCTATATATGAATAGCTGAAAATTGATCAAAGGCAAGTCTAAATATCACACATGTACTTAATTTTTATAAATCTGTTGCGTCCCTTCCTACTTTATGCAAAGTCTCATTTCCTCTGTTACAAGAACATACTATACAAGTAATCAATCTCTGACCATGAATTTTTCCCTTTCTTTTGGAATGAATAATGGATGAACATTAATTATCTCTAGTGTTTTGTTTTTTATTTTCTACTTTTTAAAAAAATTGGCTTCAAAATTTTAGGAAATTTTGCATCAAGACTATAAAACAAAAATCATGTGGCTCATAGGGAAATCAACAGGGCTCCCGTTTTAGAAACTTGATTAGCACTGGAAATTGAACTTTAGTTTTTGACGTTGTGTTGCACACTATGCACCATCTCTGTAGTGTGCTCAGTCTGCATGCAAATTGTTTTCCTTAAGCTCTTTATAAATGATGAGATGACATTAAAAGAATGGTTTAATCATGTTTTTGTTTTTCAATATGTAATGCTAGAGAAGACGAGAAGTAGATTTCTTCATCTCATAAAACAAAGTACCTTTGCAATAAAGTTCTGACTAAAACCTAATCCGGCATTTTTTTTTTTTTTTTCATTTATCTTGGTTATTGCTTTTCACATGTCTCGTGGTTCTTGTAAACATGATTTTCCCTCTGGAGCTAGATAGAAAGCTAAAGTCATAAAGGAAAGTGTTGATATCCAAGCATCTTGCTTCTGATGTTTAGCCTTAAGAAATATATTTGAGCTTAAAAGAAAAGTAATAGGTTTGCTTGAATTTTCTTACTTTCCCTTCACATTCTCTTTTACTGCGTGTATGGATAGCCCTAATACTTGCTTTAGATAGAGATCTGATGTAATTTTATGAAGCAGTGCTGTCAGATGACTGCAAAGGATGTTAATGTTTCTGTTGACACTGCTTTTGTGGACTTCCAAAGAGCATGTGCAGATGTTAAGTCTGTAGATCTAGATCTGTAAGCACAACCATTGTCTTTGTTTTAAATGTTTGAATTTGTTTTAGATAGTCAAAATGATTACTCTACCTGTACGTATTATGAAAAAGGGCTTCCCTAAGAGCTTGGGTAGTTTTTTCTTCTGACCATCCAGAAAGATTTTTCTTTTTCTTTTTCTTTTTTTTTCTTCAATAAATTCAGCCTTTTCCTAGCAGATGATTTATTACTGTGGTCGGTGACTCTGTATTTGGCTGATTTATTGAAAAGTTCATTTATTATCAATAAATTTAGTTTATATTCATGTTAAGAACAGTGCTAATGCCATAATGCTTTGTATTTTCTCATTTTTTTTCAGGTTTGTTCCTCTTTCATAGCTATGTGGATTAGGAACTAAAACTGAAAAGATCCCCTTTCAAATTTCAGATTGAATTTTAAGATACAAATTTTAATGAGATAATTTTGGAATGAGTGGACCTTATAAGGTTATTCAGAGCTGTGGATTTTTTTTTTTAATAGGGGAATAAGAATGCATTGTATTTTTTTAAAATGCAACCTCTATGTTTTTTTTTGTCAGATACTGTTAACATTTGGTCGTTTTTTCTAATACTTTATTTCCTAAGACTTTATTCTTCTATTTGCTTAATGACAACCCTTAAAAGTATATTTTATCCCAACTTTTCTATTAAATCTTTCTTTCCTTCAGTCTTCTATGAAATCTGTTTCATTTAAAATTTTTTTCTAATTCTAAAGGTAGAATCTTTATGTTGATGGAAAAAGAGAATCCATAAAAGTATAGTTTAGAGGACAAAATTCAGCTATAATCCTACCAGAGAAAAATATTCTTGCTATTACTATTTTTCACTTTCCATGCATATTACCATGCCTAGTTCAGATTAGACTCTTCTTGTTTTTATTTATTTACTATTATTTGCAGTCTTTTGTCTTTATAAATATTCTTCAAGCATACATTTTAAAGACTATATAATAATTTTGTGGATGTATCATAATTGAATGGGCTATTTCTCCTTTTTTTTTTTTGGAAGAGATGGGGTCTCACTGTGTTGCCCAGGCTGGTTTGTAGTGGCTATTCACAGGTGCAAGCATAGCATACTATAGCCCTGAGCTCCTGGCCCAAGAGATCCTCCCTGGGCCCAGGAGCCTTAGCCTCCTGAGCAGATGGGATTACAGGTGTACTACTGTGCCTGGCTTGTTTCACCACTTTTAATCCTCTAGATTTTTCTACTGTAAATACTGCTTTTATGAACATCTTTGTATTTGGTCTTTGCCTATATTTTATAGTGTTTCTTTGCAGGTTTCACAATTGAAATTCCTGGGTCAGATAATGGTTGTTTTGATTTCATTCCTCCTGGCTGGAGATGACCATCTTACTGCAGGGTCATTTGTGTTTGGGAATGTGAATGTTAAGTTTTTAAAGTATTTGATACATTATGCAGAAGAAAAATATAATTTTGTTTTAATTTGTGTTTATTTGCTGTCAATGAGGTTGTTTTCCTCCAAAATTTTATTAACCATTTGCTTTTCTTTTCAGTAGCGTTTTAGGTTCTTTAGCCCATTTCTGAATCAGTGTTTAATGTGTATGTATATGTGTGTCTGTGTGGTATTTAATCAATGTAAATAGGCTTTTTAGAGTAGAGATAATAAACCCTTATATGTCCTATTATAACTCTTTGAAAATTCTCTGCCTAATTTTTGCCTTTTCTGCTTGAATAAGAAAAGCTTTAAGAAATCATTGAACTTAATGAATGACTCATTTATTTAACAGACACTTATTGAGTATCTATTATGTGCCAGGTACTGGAGTAAATAGACAAATACCTCCCCCTGTATGGAACATATATTGGAGTGGGGAGTAAGAAATAAACAATTAACACAATAAATGAACAAATTGTGTAGTATTTTAAGAATGACAGCAACTGTGGAAAAAAATAAGCAGGATAAGAAGGAGTAGGAGTACTAGGGAAAGGGTTACAATTTTAAATAGAATGGTTGGGACTGGCCATAATGAGAATATGACATATGAACAAAATTGACTTGTTGTTTTTCTTGTATAGAAATATTTGTTCTTTGTGGTGATATTGTTAGTGTGGGCCTGCTATTTTGTTTTTTAATAACACGGTTTAATTCTGTGCTCTGTGGGTGATCTCCTTTTTAGGATAGCTAAAATGAATCACCTTGGTCCAGAGCCCTGCTATACACTGTTGAAGGGGTTTGTAAGTTGATCTTCCTGTTCACATGTATGGGCAGGAACTCTGCCTTTAATCAAACTTCACCTGCTGCAACACCAGAGCACTGAGTTTGTGGCTGCTGTATGTCAGAATGTGCATAGCTGTAAGAGAAGTTTTGTCAATGTGAATTTGAGGGCGGAGTGAGATTTCTTCACCACCTGGTGAGAAATAATTTAATCTATCTTGCAGTAAGTGCTAGTGTTATGTTTTGTTTCAGGGGAAAAAGGAAGAAACCATTTTCATGATGCAGGTGTTGAAATTTCTGGATCCCTCTCTGCCTCCCCCATCCTCCTCCTCTTCTCTTTTGCCTTTTCCTCCTTCTTTTATTTCTACGTCTTTTTCTTGCTTAATTTTAGAATTTGATTCTGTTGCTGGGTGTTATTTATTCTCTGGCATAACCATTGCAGTTCATTTTTGGAGCTGTGCTCCAAAGCCATTCATATTTTAGAATGAACTGTGTTGTTTTGTCATTCATCACTCAAGTCTGAAAGACCATTGTAATCGTTTTGCTGATAAAGAACATGAATGTGAAGAAGAAATAGTGGTAAACCAGACAGCCCTGAGAGTGTGTTGTCTTGAAAAGAAGCATGGGATCACAGAGAAGTTCTTTATTTTTGTTCATTTAAATTGATGAATTCTTTAAATTGTATGTCTAATTGTACTCTTTTTTTTTATAGTTTAATGCAGACAGGTTATAAGATTCTAGACGCTAATTCACACTGATTTCTTTGACAAGTTAGGAGACAATTGTTGATTCATAAAACATGAGAGGAACTTTGGGTAATTGTCGATTGTATGACTATTCTTTTATGCATTCCTATTGCTTTGCTATCGGCAGTCATTAAATGGATTCAATTTGAAATCTGAATGAGAAATTAGTGTATTCTTATGAATGTGCCTCACATAAATTTTAAATGAAGTGTTTGACTTTTTCATACACATCAACTTGGCAAAAGAATTTTAATTATTTCATTGGCTGAGTTTATGAGATTCATAGTTCAAGATTACTCAAACCAGGGTACATTAAGAAATAAATATAATTAAATGCTCACAAATGTGATGGTCTTAAACAGGAACTGAGCTGTAATAATTGTTTAATGTAGAAACTTCCTCTTTTGTTTTGTCATACACTATTCTCTTAATACTCCCAACTGCTCCCCCAACCTTTTTTTTTTTTTTTTTTTTTTAAAAGAGTAGCCTAACCTTTTGCTGGTGACTCCGGCAACCTATTAGAAAATGAATGGCGGTGCTGTTTCAATTTTCCTTTCAGCGTTTCAGTTAACTAAACATTTACATCTGATCATTGTCACCTAGTTTTTCAAAGCACAGGTGTTTTTTCTTACCCTTTCTCTGCCTCAGTCTCTGCCCCGCTTTTCTCCTTTTTCTCTCCCTCTGTCCCCTACTTCTCTCCTTCCTTTATTTCTCTACACTTCCTCTCTCCTCTCTCTCACCTCCCTTCCTCCCTCTCCTCCCTGTCCCCCAACCCTTTCCCCCTCTCCCTCTCTCTCAGTGAATATCACCATTTCCCAATATAATTGGGCTTGTCCAGTTCTACTTGTAGAATATTGGAGAATTTCATCTTGAACGTATACTCTGAGCAGGAGTGGTAAGAAATGTGACTGTTTAGCTAAAAAATTAATAGCTCGAAATCAGTGAAGCCGCTGTCACATGCTCCATCTTTGTAAGCACCACTGCTTTTCCTTTTTTCTCCTGTGAGATGGGGGGAGGTGGGATGAGAGGGTAGACAGTAATCCCACAATCCTCTGATGGCTCAGAATAAGGAGAAAAGAGGCATCACTGGCTCCTGAATGTGTGGATGCACAACTAAAGTACTGCTTGTCATACTAGTCATCCCTAGTATGATTATCTCTTCCTAGTATGACTGTCTCCTAGTATGACTTCTCTGTTTCATTTCCCATCTTTGAGACTACAAGTAACTCAGATTCCATTTTGATAGTCACACATCCACAGTATCATTTACTTACATAACAGGTGTTCCCGAAGAACTTACGTAAATGTAACTTATTCCTATTAACTTTTATTAAATTATTTAAAGAATAAAGCTTCTCTTGTATTATATAATTATTAGCCTATATATCTAATTAATTATTAGTAGAAAGGAAAAAAATCATCCATGAACCATCTCCTAGGAACAGATGACTAATGTTGACAGTTTCTTGGATTTCTTTCTAGGCATTTTTGTCTAAGGTTTTTTCTTTTATCTGCCTGTTTTACTTAGTTGTGATCGTGCTATAGGTATCATCTTTAGTCCTGTTGTTTGCACTTAATATCATGTCATGTGTTTCCCGTTGTTATAAACTTTTGTAAACATTTAAATACTGCATAGTGTTCTTTGGAATTTGCATAGCATAATTTAATTAACCATTCTCAGTTTTTGAAAACTACATGTGGTATTTTCAAGTTGTTTGTTTTTATAAACAATGCATTGACAAATATCTTTGCACATATGACTTTTTCCACATTGAGGTGATATTTCCAGAAATAAAGTTATGAGATTAAGAACACCGTGTATGTTATTTTAAATTCACAAGGCTGTGTGAGTGAAGACATTGTTTTGTTTGTTGTTGTTTACATTTTTTATTTGGAAATCGTTTCAAACTTACTGAAAAGTTGCAAAAATAGTACAAAGTACACCGTATTCATTTTACATGGATTCATCTCTTATTGACATTTTATTCCAATTGCTTTATCATTTGTGTCTGTGAACACTCCGTCTTTTTCACTCCTTCCTTCTTTTTCTTTTTCCCTTCCATCTTTCTCTGTGCATTTTTTTCTGCACCATTCTAGGGTAAGTTGCATACACCATGTCCCTTTGCCTCAAAATACATCAGAATATATTTCCAAAGAATAAGATTTTCTTATGTAACTATGGTATAATTATTAGCTTCAGGAAATTTAACATTGACGTAATACTTTTATCTAATCTTCTGTCAGCATTCTCCATATTTCAGTTTGGTCAATTGATCTAATGATATCCTTTATAGCAGTTTTCCTCCCTACAGTGCAAGATCCAGTCCAGGATTACATGTTGAATCTAGCTATTATGTCTCTTCAATCTCCTTTAATGGGGAACAGTTCTTTAGGCTTTGTCTTTTGTGACGTTGACATTAAAAAATATACAGAAGTCCCCCACCTCTTTTATTTTTTAAGTAAAAAAGTTTTTATTTGAGTTTGTCTGATGTTTTGTCATGAGGAGATTAAGGCTGTGTATTCCCAACCAGAATAATATTGAAGTAACATGTCCTTCAGTGTTATTCTGGAGATTACACTATTACATCCAGAGATATCCAATGTAATACCCAATGTCCTTCTATTGTTGGTGATAGTAATTTTGGTTATTTGATCAGGGCATTGCCTGTTTTTCTACTGTATAGTTACTATATTAACCCTTACAACTAATAAGCAATCCGTGGGAAGGCACTTTAAGAGCATGCAAATATCTTGTTCCTCTTCAAAACTCGCCCCTTAGATTTAACATCTATTGATGATCCTTGCTTGAACCAGTCTTTTCTATGGTGATTTTCCAACTATAACACTTCATCAACTTTTACCAGTCAGTAGTTAGCATTCTCCTATAAATAATTTTTCTATCCATCCATCCATCTTTTCATTATCTATCTATCTATCTATCTATCTATCTATCTATCTATCTATCTATCTGCCTATCAGTCGTATTGACTTATAGACTCCCCTTTTTAATGGTATATATAGTTCATTACTTTCCTTAATTATTTCAGTGCTCAAATTATCCTAGATTTAATTGGTGGGGACCCCTTTAGATTGTATCTTGTGTTCTTCTAATATACTCCTATCATTTTCTCAGCACTAACTTTTTCTGGTGTGAGATGTGCTAGCCTTATCTTGTCCTTTCTCTGCCCTAGCCCTGTAATCAACCATTTCTCTGATGACTTCTGTTTTTGTTTTTTGTTTTTGTTTGTTTGTTTTTTTTTAGAAGAGAAAGGTATTAGAAACCAATATTGGGGTACTAGGTATGCTACTTACTAACAGGGTAGATTTGATTCTAGGCCTTTTTTAGGAGACAGGAAAAACAATATACACACACATGCATGTATGCATACACAGGCACATATTTTAGGAATTCTGAGTTCACAGTAAGACTTCCAAATTCAAACCATTTTCACAGAGAATGCTTATCTCCATTCTATAAGGTATTATTCTTCCACAGTGAAAACCCTGCCTCCAAACACATTTGTTCATTTACTCAGTCCTCTAATACATCTAAAAATAGATTCAAATTATGTCACCCATACTAGTACAGAAAAAGACCTACTAACGAAGTTCAGGACATGTTTTCCCTCCACACTTTCTTAGAATAGGGCAGATAGTAAAATTTTGAGATCATAACTTATATTATTCTTTTTCTCACCTCTCATCATAGTGGTTATGTTTTTAATTTGAAGTACATCCATTTCCCTTTGCTTCATTTTGCTTTCAATTTTAGGTTTTTATCTTTCCCATCTTTGTTTATTAATTTTATTTTTTGAATATGTGGAACACTAATGTGCTTTCCAAATTCAAAACTCTGTATAAAGGTATACTGAGACATGTATTACTGCTAGAAGTTGGTCATTTATTTATAGCAAATGGCGTTCATCTCTTCGAGTTTAAAATGATCACCTTTATTCTTTTAAATTATTTTATTTTTTAATCAAGCATACTTATTAGACATTCAAAGGGAACAAAAGCAACCCTTGGTTCTTGTGACCAGCCTTAGCTTTTTGTATAGTAGAAAATACGAAATGGTTGGTTCACAGATAAGGCAAGTGACAGGCACTTCATGACGAAGGCTTGCTTAGCCCCTTTGTCTTTGTGCTATAGGTTATGTTCCCTGCTTCCATACACTGTTGCTACCTGGTGGTTGTTGCTGTTTTTAAATTTTACCTCTTTGATGCTAGCTTCCTGGTGATAAATTTAATTAGTTCCCCCTCTTCTAGTTTAACTTTGAAAACATCTTTGAATGGTGGATATATCAAGTATGTACATTTTTCAAGGGTTAAACTCTTGATTACATGTTGCTTTGGTTGGATGTTTGTCTCCCCCAAAACTCATGTTGAAATTTAGTTCCCAGTATGGCAGTATTGAGAGGTAAAGCCTTTAAGAGGTGACTGCCCCCATGAATGGATTAATCTATTCATGGGTTAATGGATTAACGAGTTATAGATTAATGGGTTATAGAAGTGTAGAACTGGTGGCTTTATTTATTTATTTATTTATTTTTGAGACAGTTTTTGCTCTGTCGCCCAGGCTGGAGTGCAGTGGCGCGATCTCGGCTTACTGCAAGCTCCGCCTTCCGGGTTCACGCCATTTTCCTGCCTCAGCCTCCCAAGTAGCGGGGACTACAGGCGCCCGCCACCACGCCCGGATAATTTTTTTTGTATTTTTAGTAGAGACGGGGTTTCACCGTGTTAGCCAGGATGGTCTCGATTTCCTGACCTCGTGATCCACCCCCTTCAGCCTCCTGAAGTGCTGGGATTACAGGCGTGAGCCACCTCGCCCGGCCGGACTGGTGGCTTTATGAGAAGCGGAAGAGAGATCTGAGCTAGCAGACTCAGCCCCTTCACCATGTGATGCCCTGTGCCAGCCTGAGACTCTGCAGAGAGTTCCTTCAAACAAGAAGGCTCTCACCAGATGTGGCTCCTTGACCCTGTACTTTTCAGCCTCCATAACTATAAGAAATTAATTTCTTTTCTTTATAAACTACCCCGTTTCTGGTATTCTGTTATAAACAACAGAAAATAGACTAAGACGTGTCTTTTTTTTTAAACAATAAGATTTAAAAATACATTTAATACAAAGACTGACATATATACCAGCTCTGCATAGGATATAAGTGTTCCTCCCACTTAGGGTTGTGGTCAGATATATAGGCTTTCTTTTTTAATATTTGCCCATGCAATAGTCTCATGTCCTTTTCTTTTTCAAAATTACAACTGGAGTTTGTGGAATGGTGGACTCACAACAGTTAATCCTGAATGACTTAATGAACTGCCAGACAGGTTAAGGTGAAATGGTGTTCCAGGACAGATCTTGATTTGTAGAATTAAGGCTGGCAACAAACTTCAAAATTGCTCCTTTCATTCCAGCAGGTAATTTTGTTAGAGGTAACTCATGTAATCTTAATATCTGAATGTGTTCAGTTTTATCCTGTTCTTATATAGGAAATCCCAGTGCAGGGAAGAAATAAAGTAGCTTGAACACCAAAGATACTAGAAAGGTAGAGTCTAGGGAGCTGTCAGCAAGCTTTGCTCGTAGTTTTGATACTGGTCAGTTGTGACTTTTGTTAAGTCAAGGAACTTAGAAATGGAGATGAAGGGAGACTGCCTTTGTGCAGTCAATTAGCTGGTCTGGGCAGTCAATTTGAGTGGTGAAATTAAGGCTTTATCTACTTATATTTGGGAGGGATTTTCTGGCAGATTGCAAAATCTTGATTAAGTTAGCTCCAGTTTAATATGTACCTGAGGTGGGCTCTTTTTTTGTTTTCTTTAATCCTTTACATTTTCTTGCTATAAACAATTACGAATTGGTCCACTTCTTATTAGATAGACTTTGTATACATTCCAAGGCAAACATAAAGTAAAAATCATATTTTCAAATATATAATAGAATAATTGAGATGATTCTCAGATGCATGTCCCTTAGTAGAGTCACAGTAAAGGCATTTGCTGGCTGGCTGGCTGGAGGCATTGTTTTATTGCCTGTTTCAACTCTGAGAGAAGTGAACAGATGGAGACCTGTATTAGAAGTACTCGCACATAGGAAAAGCTTTGGAATATCTTTAGCATTTTACTCAGGAGCAGCAAATCCTATTTCCACAATTTTGTAATTGTTAACATGTTATGTTGTTAAGCCTTTTTTCCCATCTGCATTTAATGGGTCAGTTGTTTCTAACTTGTTCTTTTGAAATTTTTAATCGAAAATCTGTTTTTGTTTTGTTTTGTTTTGAAAGCACATTTTAAAAATAAATATATGATGTTCAGCTAGGTGGCTAGGTGGTAAAAACTAAAATGAGTATGAATGTATGTTTTCTGTAAGGGTTCTGAAAGCAATAATAGGATCTCTTTAAGCTCTACTGTATAGGGAGGCGAGTGATCCATCAAAAGCACAGTCTTAGATTTGAGTCTTCTATTTAGATTAGGAACGTTAAGAAAGATGGATGGTAAATGTCTTTTAGCTGCATTGTCCCCAAAACATGAAATGGAATCTAAAGACTCTCAAAGAAGGTTTCAATTACACTAGCAAATGACTTGAACAAGGATTGGGTAAGGGGAGGTCACGGGCCAATGGAATGCCAGTTGTGGATTTATATTGTTTAAAATGAAAACATTATTTCCATTAACCCCTTTCCACTAACACCTCCACCAGAGTTATTTTCAGACTGTACGTTTTTAGGTGTTAGTCATACTTGATAGAAATTCCTTATCACAGTGTGAATTGCACAGCCTTTCCATGAGTATATATTTTTTCCCTGTCCAATACACAATCCAGGGTTTCATTTGGCTAATCCTCTAGAGAGGTACTGGCATCCCTATGTTCTTCAGACTCGATTTTAAAATGTAGCAGTAAGCTACCCAGTTGCAAAGAAGCATTTGTAAATGTTTTAATTAAAAACAGAATAAATGGATTCTGTGTTGTGGTTTTCTGTGATAACAGCCAATCGACTGCCAAATCACACTGTTTACTTGAGTTTTGGGAGGGAAAAGTCTAGGTTTAAGGGTGACTCTCAATGGATTTGCCCTTGACTGTCAATGTGGGTTTGAGTGTGGTTTTTGCCCTCTCACAGCAAATGGAGAAAAGAGTTGGTAAGCAGAGGATGAAGCATCCTTTTAATGAGTCGGCTATAGTGTGCACTCAGGGCAGACACTTTAAAAGAGCACCATTAATTTGAATAAAACAGGAGAAGGTAGGTACTTTGTACATCCATAAAGCACTGAAGGGGATAAATCCAATTATCTGTTCAATATTTAATGGCCATAAAGTTAAAAATTTTAAAGGCAGTACCTCGGAGACTGCTTAGTCAATTCTGTCCATATTATTTTTGACATTCAAAAGTCAAGGTAGAATAGCCATATTGACGGCAGTGCTCATCACATTGGTCTGCCGATTTAGTGGCAGTGACCCTGGGATTTGTGTTTCTCTACACAGATGAAGATTAGTTGCAATTTTTTTTTTTTCCAGGAGCTCTTAGGGAAACCTTGGGATCTACTGAGCTTCCAACCTGTTTCTTTCAGTCCTTTGCTATTGGCTCTTGCTATGAAAGGTAATTAAGGGTGATTAACTTAAAAATTCAGATGCAAAAGAACCAGAATAAGGATCAGCTGTTTGGGTTAATATTGCTTTTTAAAGAAAACAGGGGATTTTAATAAAATCTATATTTCAAAAATTCCTAAGAAACTCCATTAGAGACTCTAAAATTCCAACCCAATTTTTATAAACTTTTTGCACTGTGCATATTTTCTAAGCAAGTCATGGGGGAAAAAGGTAATTTTTAAAGTTGGCCACGTCTGTCTGTTCTACAGCAGTACTTAGCCGCTGATGCAGGTGGGCATCACTCTGTGGTTCAAAGGCAGCTGAATCATAAAGCTTCTAAGAAAATCGATGCTGTAGCAACACTTGGAATGAATGTCAGTATGACAGAGTGATTTTCGTGATATGGTCTTGAAGCTTTATTCTTCTTGTCTATTAGCTAATACAGGAGCCTAATTAGTCATTAACATGCTCTCACCTTGTATGGTCCAAACTATAGAAGCATATCTTACTGTACTTCAGAGAATGTAACTGCTGGTTACCTTTTCACTTATTCTGTTTTATATATTTCCTTTCGCATTGAATATTCTCCTTTTGTACATTTCTGAAATAGAGCTGTATGCTCCCTGGGCATGGATAGCATTGGATCCCTTTCAACATAGCTTCAGTTGCCTGTAGCTATCTACATGTTTATTTATCTAAACTAATACTAGGTACAGATAAATTTTGACATGATGCAGGTTTACTGTTAAAATGTTATAGAGGAATCATGCAGGAAGACAACTTTAAAATAGATTAAAGAAGCAAAAGTTAGGCCGGGCGCGGTGGCTCAAGCCTGTAATCCCAGCACTTTGGGAGGCCGAGACGGGCGGATCACGAGGTCAGGAGATCGAGACCATCCTGGACGACACAGTGAAACCCCGTCTCTACTAAAAAAATACAGAAAACTAGCCGGGTGAGGTGGCGGGCGCCTGTAGTCCCAGCTACTCGGGAGGCTGAGGCAGGAGAATGGCGTGAACCCGGGAGGCGGAGCTTGCAGTGAGCTGAGATCCGGCCACTGTACTCCAGCCTGGGCGACAGAGCGAGACTCCGTCTCAAAAAAAAAAAAAAAAAAAAAAAAAAAGAAGCAAAAGTTAATACATTGCGTGAATTAGGAGATGATAATAAGACTTTTGTTTTAAGATATGACAGAGTTTTAAAAAGGAGCCTATTGTGAGAGCTTTTAAAGAGTGTGATTTTCCTTGGGAATACATTAAAGTCCTTTTCTTTTTCTTCTCTATTTTGCTACCATTTCCCTTTAAAGGGAGACTTGGTTTGTTTTACTCTATTTTCAAATGCAAATTAAGCTTATTCTTGTCACATGTACCATCTCTAAGGATGATACTTGCTGAAGTCTAAAACTATTTAGCGTTCCTGGATCTTACAGTTTTAAGTAGATTGTTCCTTGTTTTGCTTCAAGTGTCTTGAGTGATTTGGCTATTAAACCAGCAGAAACCTTTGTTTTCTTAGTTGCCTATAAAGGAAATAAAGGTGAGAAAATAATGATTTCCTGGATAATTCAAAGAGAAGATTTAACATACAAATCCCTAACATGCCACTATACAAGGACTTGCAAATCAGCTTATGGTACAACTCAGCATGACAATTGGTAAACTCATTTATTTTTAAAGAGCTTTTATATGTGATACATGTTAAAAATCCAAGAAGAGCGGGACTTTTAGCACTGTTCTTCTTGAATATAACATATATGTTTCTGAACTCTTACTTGGGGTATTTCATTTGTTTGCTCATTCTTGATCTGCACAGCCCTTAAGCTGTAAGCTTTTTGAGGACAGAAAACCTCTTGTGCATTTTATATTCCTAGAATGTATTGTTTTTTCTTGTATGACTTCCCCCTGTATCTTTATATTAACAGTATTATTTTTTACATAATATTTCTCTTTAAATTGGTTTACCTTTTTACCCAACCTCATCCAAATCAGTATTAGCCATGAAATTACAGGTCTGTTGGGTTGTATCTTCTTTTAATACATATTAATATTTACATTAAAATCCTAATTATTGCCACACGCGAGCTCACGCCTGTAATCCCAGCACTTTGGGAGGCTGAGGCGAGTGGATCACTTGATCGGGCTACTGCACTCAAACATAGGTGACAGAGCGAGACTTCTGTCTCAAAAAAAAAAAAGAAAAAAGAAAAGAAAAAAGAAAAAAAATCCTATTATTAGAACTTATAAATTTTTATTTGTGTACCACTTAAAGTCATCTCATGCATCACACTTGAGGAACGGTGCCCTAGCGTAGCCTTGCACATTCTCACATTTAGTCACTATTTGTTTAATTGTGGAGGGGAGGGAATAAGATTAATGTATTTAGTGTGTCAAATATTGCTTTCAATAGTGTACCTGTGGTTTCTCTTTTAATCCCTATAACAACGTAATGAGAAGATGTCTCCATTTTATACACAAGGAAAGCGAGGCTCAGAAAGGCTAAGTGACTTTCCAAAGGTCAAATAGTTTAGTAAAAATTAGAGCTGAGCTATGAATCTAGGTTTATCTGATTTCAAAGCTTGTACTGTTTTTGCTATATGTTGTGGACTCCCAGTAATTAGTGGGTTAACATTATGCATTACTGTCTGCTTTCCTGTTGTTACTCCTCTGTAGTTAGAACAGAGTTGACACTGAATGGTATTTGCAGTTTGTCATTTTCTTCTGGAATTGCGTTTTGCATGGTCTTGAAAGTTGTCGTTACCACTTTCTTTTTTTTTTTTTGAGATGGAGTCTCACTCTGTCGCCCAGGCTAGAGTGCAGTGGCACAATCTCAGCTCACTGCAACCTCCACCCCCAAGGTTCAAGGGATTCCCCTGCCTCAGCCTCCCAAGCTGGGATTACAGGTGGCCGCCACCATGCCCAGCTAATTTTTTTGTATTTTTAGTAGAGATGGGGTTTCACCATCTTGGCCAAGTTGGTCTCAAACTCCTGACCTTGTGATCCACCCGCCTCGGAATCCCAAAGTGGGATTCAGGCGTGAGCCACCTTGCCTGGCCTGTTACCACCTTCTTTTTAAGGTTTGTATGAAAGGGAGCCTCTTCGCACTACTGAGAGGAATATGTTTGTTTTGGATTTTTAAAAAGTATTGCTAATTAAGAGTTTAGACAAATATTAAGCTTCTTATTTAAGTTAGAGGTAGCTTCTCTCTCTGCAGTTGTTTTTCACTTTATGTGGCCTAAATCATCAGAGATAAAACCTGGAGATGATTTGATTCTCATCCAAAATGAGTGCCTGAGTTTCATTTGCAGCATACACATATGATCATCTAACTGTTGCTTGATTACCTCTAATTATGGTGTTCTCACTGTCTCCTCTTTAACTATTACTAAAAAATGAAAGAGGGCATCGACAGCCATAGTCTTTTAATACTAATATCCTAGTATTTAAAAGCTGAAAGGGGGCCTAATGTTTGCTTGATCAATTTATTTATTTTGGTGGTAGAGAATAGAAAAAGTTGTAAAAATATTGTTTGCCTTTTGATAAATTCAGAAAACATTTTCTATTTCCCCTTAAGTCACTTGGTTTCCATCTCAGATAATCATTAGGGTTTCATTTTCATTCAGCTGGATAGCGTACCCAGAGATTGTTTAATGGGATCACTTACACTGATGGATGGTTTAATATTTTGAAGACAGCACACAGTAGCACTTTTAAGAGAATAATCAGGACTGGCATGTGAGGGCCGAGAATTGCTTGAGTTCAAAATCAGAGCTAGTATAAGTGCAGTTTTGTGTAACTTCTCTTTGGCTGCCAACTGACCATTTTATACTTCTTTTCTTTCCCCCGATTGTATTTTTCTTGGTTTCCTGTTTGACTCATATTCCAAATTCACTTTACATCTTTGAAATTATGGAATAAGGAAATAGAGGAACTGTATTTCTTCCTTTCTGAGTGTAGCATCTGGACGCTCTGGTTTTAAATGCGAAGGGGCTGTAAACCCTAGGAATACAATGTCTTTTGAGGACCGGAACTAATACGTTTTCAGAACTGACTTCAAATAGTTTATTTCACTCCATTGATCTGAACTATATCTGTTGATTTTTATTATATAGTCTATACTGAAGGGGGAGGAAGAGGCTGCAGTTTTACTATTACCTCATAAAATTAATTGGTGGCTAAAACAAATATTATTAAAGATACTGTATTTTATAACATACCTAGATGATTGATACCGTTTCTGTAGGGAGTTTTTGTTTTTCTGTGTTTATGTCAATAAACTCATAAAATCTGCAGAATGAAATAAGTGATAATTTCATTTTTACTATCAAAAAACGAAGTTAACCAGCAGCATGACCACGTAGTTCCTCCCAATGACTCAAACAAGTAAACAGTTTAACATGTCTTCATAACACAGGGTTTTGCTCATATCAAGAAACACGGTCACCACCCCTTGGCTGTTCAGTGTAAGGGGCTTAGCTTTATTGAAGTTGAAAAATCTAGTGCAGTGCTTTGTCAGCTAGTGAATATTTTGAGCTTCTTTATTTTCCCCGTTGCTTTTTTACACAAATGTGTAAAATATTGGTATCACAAGAAAATCAGACTATATTTGGTCTTCTAAAATGTAACTCCATTGTCCCCATGCTGGACTGGATTTCTTTTTAATGTGCTGTTTTCCTCAACCCAACCTTTCTATGGGGAAGAGTAATAAGTTTATTGTCAGTATTGTGGATATTTTAATTGAAGATAAATGAGTTTTCTTTTTAAATGTCTTCACTATTACATATCTTCAGTTTTATTATCCTAACTTTAGTAGATTGGCAAAGCCAGATAATCTTAACAGCCCTAACCTGATTCAGCATTCATTACTGCTGCTAAATTAAATAAGACCTGGCTAATAGAAACATGGCTGGTGCAGCCATTCTTCAATTTAATTAGAATGTTATACATTGCATTGCACTTATATGTGTATACCAGAGACAAAACTTTATAATCAGTTTGTAAGCACTCATGCTACATCCTCTAGCTATAGACATTTATCATTTATTGTGAAATCTCCTATTATGGGAAACTCTTTAAATTATTAAATATCAGGATTGCTTGAAGGGGTGAAGACGGGGCTAGCTCACTTAACGTGACATCAAAGGTTAGGAATTTAGGTCTCATTCTACTATAGCAGAGATTGGCAAACTTTTTCTGTAAAGGGCAAGGTAGTAAATATGTTAGGTTTTGTGGGCCATACGGTCTCTTTCACAACTACTCAGTTCTGCTGTTGTAGTGTGAAAGCTGCTGTAGACAATATGTAAACGAATGAGCATGGCTGTGTTCCAATAAAACTTTATTTATGGACACTAAAATTTGAATTTTATGTATTTTTCGGGTGTTGTGATATAGTCTTAAGAATTTTTTCAACCATTGGCAAATACTATTCCTAGCTTCCAGTCTCTACAAAAGCACATGGTGAACTGGATTTTGATCACAGGCCTTAGTTTGCTGACCCTTATTCTGAAAGTAAGTTTCCTTTCTTACTGTATTTTAGTTTTCTTATTTATTTATTTATGTACTTATTTACTTACACTTCTTTGATGGTTTGCTCTGTATCCGTGCGGTTTCCCATAGTGCAGGAAATGTGGACGGAATGAATTTTCCTGTCATTCTTTTATCTGTCAGTCTCTGCTTGATGTGGCAAAGGAGAATCAGGTGTTCAACCTCCAATGAGAGTAATTTCTGATATCAGTTGGTAGTTGCTGTTTAATTCTCAAGGTGCAGACAAGGCGGTGGAATTGACTTATCTCATTTTCACATTCTGGGAGATGATCTGTTCATCCTGAGGATGCTGTCAGTTTTCTGGTATTACTCTCCCTGCGTGGTCATTAACAACAGCAGAGTCCATAAATTGATCCCAGGTTTGAATTGTAAGTTGTTGGCCCTGAAAACTTGGTGAACAAACTTGCTGTCAGTGTTCGTATTGATGGAAATAGTCTGAGGTCAGCTTCATTACTGCACCCTAACTGTCTCATACATTGTCCGTTGATTTTTAGGTTGTGTTGCAAGAGAGTTCTTGTTTGAGACACTTGCTGCCAGACATAATCACCTCAAATATTTACAGTACAACGAATCATTCAAACTTAAGGTTGGCAGTGTCTTTTTGAAATGGTGTTCATGAAGGACTGGGTTAATTTATCAGATACAGATTTTGAGAAATTCTTTTCTCTTAAAGCAAAGGTTCAATTTGCTAATAAATCAGTGGCAACTCTGTCTTCTGACACTATGGATACTTGTCTGTTTCACACTGAAGCTTGCTACTGGCATCTTTTGCAAGAGTGGACATATTCTTATCTATAAAGTATTTTCTAGATTTATTCAGAAAAAAATAAAGTGGGAATACTAGTTTCTTTCTTGAATAATGGAACTTAAAGATAGATCGAGGTGTGTGAGTTATTACTGTTGCCCATTTTCAATGGCTACTGAGCTGTGGCGATTATTATCAGCTTATTTCTAGAATTATTTATTAAGTAGGGAATTTTATTCATTGTCAGATTTGTAATTTTAGCTAAGCTCTGATCAGATCACCTTGTGGTTTCTTGCAAACATTTTTAGTCTTTGTTTTGCGTCATCATGAAAGAAAATTTAACAAAAAGATGCGTACTTGCTCTAACTCCTGGGCATTTTTATTTATTCATTTATTTTTGGCCCTGTGGTTTCTCTGTCTGAGGTGGTTGGAACACACCAGACCTCTCAGAAGTGTTCCGCTGTTTCCTTCCTCCCAGTAAGCAAATTATTTGCAAGTGACTTGAGAATAATTTCAAGTATTGGAGAGCTTTCTTCTCAACCACCCTTGCCAATGTTTTGGGTGATACACAAAGTTCTGTAGGTCAGCTTGAAATCATAATGCTTGCAAGGAAAAAAAAATTAAAATTGACTTCAAAGGACAACTCTGACACGGTCAATTAATAATTAAAACAGTTTTTTAATGAGCTATGCAATTACCTGTATGTCCCTGGAGATGATGGTTTATGGTATTATTGCGGTGCCCTTTCTTTAGTCATGGCGCATGACATTTGTAATTTAAAGCCGGCTAGACATTAAAGTGACAGAACTTTCATTAACCTTGTCTAAAGTTTGCTGATGACAAATGACTTATAAAACATGCTGTTGTCAAAATATACCACATATTTAAGTACCTTAAAAGTCCTGTGGGCTCTGAGAAGCTATGGAGACTCAGAGAGAGACCATGGCCACCAGTGTCCTGTGGAATTACTCGACAGAATCCCCGGTGTCTGGCACTATTTCTTTGTACTCAGGTAAGTGGTACCTGCTTCAGAGAAGAGCTTAATGTACTTTTCATGGATCTCTGGTTCAGGTAGGTTTCCCATGGGTTTTTGTACCACCTGACATGATTCTGTCAATCAGTGGTTTATGACTATTGAATAATTTCTTCTAAACCTGCTTTGATATATCAACTTTCAAGTCTTTAGAAGTAGTTTTATTTTTTCAACTTGAAACCATTTAGCAATTATGTTTTGATTTTAGCTTTTTTTGTATCTTGGCTTTCTAAAATCTTAGCCCTCTGTGCTATGCCGTACCTCTCTCTATTTTTATTTGTTTTCTCCCTGTATTTAAAATTTTCATTTGTTGTAGAAACTATATAGAAACATCCTCTAATTTTTAAAAATTTTCTCATCATATTTCTTTTAGAGGAATATCTTGAAATGCTACCAAGGGAGATATTGCAGGTGACTATCCTTTTATATTATAAAAATAATAAATATATAGTAATTAACATTAATGTGCAGATATTGTTTGCCAGGTATTAAGCTAAGAGTTCCATCTCATTTAATCCTCTTGGTAGCCAGAGCTTATAGCACTGTTTCCCCATTTACAAATTTGAAACCTGAAGCACAAAAAGATTAAGTACTTGTTTACTGTCTCATAGCTTGTAGATGAACCAGGATTCAAATCCTGACTGACACCAGAGATATTATTAGTAACCACCAAGCAACATGGCTTCTCAACTCACTTTTGTTTTTGTTTTTTCAAAATAAATTATAAGTTTGCTATCTGGAAAGATAAAGTATAGCAAACTTACAATTTATTTATTATTTAATAATTATAACAACCACCTTTAATAATTAAATAGAAAGAATTGTTATTTCATGTTTGTGCTATTCAATATACCAATAAATATATGCTGGACAGCATACCAGCAAATATGAATTTAATATTGTAAGCCAAAGTTGAGTATTTATAGCTTATTCAAGAGACTTGTTAAGAGAAATTATAACCACCTTTTAACTCAAGTGGCATATGATAGGTACTTCATAAGTATTTGCTATTATTATTATTATTATTATTATTAACATACTCCCTACATGTAATATATCTTGATTCTGTCATGGGTCTGTGTTTGAGGATTGGTTCCAATATAATTAGAGACTACAACTTTAACAACACATTGTTTTATTCCGTTTGGTTAATGTCCATACATTTCTTAAACACTATGTAAGTATTATACATTAAAAAGTATTAAATACTCTCATCCTATCAAATACATCTTTTTGTTCATATTGATGAATAGTAGTCTACTCTTAACTATTTTTTAGTTGAAGTATAACATCAGGTAGGTACACATAGTGTAAATGTACAGCTCAGTAAATTGTCTCAAAATGAACACCCGAGTAACCATTACTGAGGTCAAGAACTTTGCCAGCAGTACCCCGGAAGTCTTCCTCATGGCCTCTCAAAATTACTACTCTTCCTTCCTCCCCAGTGATAACCAAGATTTGAACTTTAATGCCATAGTTTTGCATCTTTTGTTTGCTTTTGCTTTTGACATTTTAAAAACTTATTGTTGAAAATGTCAAACATACAAAAGCAGAGGGCATAGTGTATTGAATATCATGTTCTTATCACTCAACTTCAACAATTATTAACTCATGACCAATGTTATTTCACCTGCAATCTCACCTACTGTCCCTACCATGCATCATTTTAAAGGAAATTATAGACATTGTATTATCTTTCCATAAAGATTTTGGTATATATCTCTAAAAGACAGGGATTCTTTTTAAAAAAGATAACCACAATATTTTCTTACCTAAATACTTTCATACCAACAATATCCAGTCAGTATTAAAATTCTGTAATTGCCTTATATTATTATTACTTTGAAAAAAAAATTTTTATTTGTTGAGTCAAGAGTCAAATAAAGTCCATGAGTTATAACTACTTGATTAGCATGCCAAGTTTTTTTTAACCTATAGCTTCTTCACCCTTTTTTCTCCCTTGAAGTTTCAGAAACTGGACTGCTTGTCCCATAATTGCCCACAGTCTGATTTTGCTTACTATGTCTTCCTGATGTTGTTTAACATGCTTTTTAAAAATTTTTTGATTTCTTGTTAGTCAGATAAGTCTATCAGATTCAAGCTTACTTTTCTTTTTTGGGGGGATGGGAGAGTATAAAGGGCAAGAATACTTCATAGGTAGGTACATAATGTCTGTACCTTTTTGTATGCATGTGGTGTCAGTAACCATTTGAAGATCATTGTGTAGATTTATTCTTTCAGTGAGGGCCGCAAAATGGTGAGGATCTTATTCTGCCATTCCTTCATAGGGAGAAACTTCGCCTTATCATTTAACTTAAGGTGCAGTATATATAGAATGGCAAGACAAATGGCTGATTCTTTATCTTTATTTACTGATTTTCACAATAATTAGTTGGCTCTCAGCACCCTTCAAAGAGAATTATGAAAGTTTTCTTTTGCTTTAGTATGATTTTGAATGTATAGGATTAAACATACTTATGCTTCAATCCATTCAATTATTATTCTTATTGATATTCAAATTATCCTGCTTTTGGCCAGTGGAAGACTCTTTTAATTTTGACCCCAGAACCTTTGCTAATATCCTTTTCTGATTGTGATAAGATATTCGAGGCTGATCTTAGAAAGTTTTTTATTTTGTTTTGTTCTTGCCTCAGACCTGGAATCAGCTATTTCTCCTAGAAGCTCATTTCTTTTAGTGGGAAGTGTTATTTAGAAACTGTACTCTGGTCCCTGGGGTATGCTTATTCCTACTGGGTAGGTCACATTTTTAGATCTTTTTAGCATACAGAACTAGGAAACGTATTGTTGTTGTCTTAAAGATAAAATGTATAAGGACTCCATTTTTACTCTTCCAATTCAAATTCAAGACTACATAGCTTTCACTTAAAATCATGCATTTGCGTTTTCATTCATGCATGTGAAAAATCCTGACACCAACACTGGAGATTCTGAAATTGGGATACATCATACACACAGTAATGTAGTTTCTGGGAGGTAAAGCTTGGCATCTGCATTTTTAACAAGTTCCACAGGTGATTCTGATACTCACCAAAGGATGAGAACCACTGATCTATTTTTTATCAACTATTTTATGTTATAGATACTTAAATGGAACCTCCCATTTTCTTCTTAGAATCCCTGTTTTCTTTGTTCATTGTCCATTCTTTTTTCTTTTCTTTTCTTTTCTTTTCTTTTCTTTTCTTTCCTTTTTTCCTTCTTTCTTTCTTTCTTCCTTTCTTCCTTCCTTCCTTCCTTCCTTCCTTCCGTTCTTTCTTCTTCTTTTTTTTTTTGAGACAGAGTCTTCCTGTGTCACCCAGGCTGGAGTGCAGTGGCATGATCTCAGTCACTGCAACCTCTGCCTCCCAGGTTCATGCAATTCTCATGCCTCAGTCTCCTGAGTAGCTGAGACTACAGGGGTGCACAACCACACCTCGCTAATTTTTTTATTTTTAGAAGAGATGGTGTTTCGCCATGTTGGCCAGGCTGGTCTAGAGCTCCTGACCTCAAGTAATCCACCTGCCTCAGCCTCCCAAAGTGCTGGGATTACAGGCATGAGCCACTGCGCCTGGCCAAGATTGACGATATTCTTGATGAGCCACCTGTGTACAATCTGAATTCTTTTCTTTTTTTTTTTTTTTTTTTTTTTTTTTTNGGACCTGTGTATTAAAATTTTTTCATAAAAGTGCATAATCCCTATCTTCGAAACACCCAATTATTTTGCAGTTCTTTATTTTTTTATTTTTTTTTGAGACGGAGTCTCGCTCTGTCGCCCAGGCTGGAGTGCAGTGGCCGGATCTCAGCTCACTGCCAGCTCCACCTCCCGGGTTCACGCCATTCTCCTGCCTCAGCCTCCCGAGTAGCTGGGACTACAGGTGCCCGCCACCTCGCCCGGCTAGTTTTTTTGGTATTTTTTAGTAGAGACGGGGTTTCACCGTGTTAGCCAGGATGGTCTCGATCTCCTGACCTCGTGATCCGACCGTCTTGGCCTCCCAAAGTGCTGGGATTACAGGCTTGAGCCACCGCGCCCGGCCCTGAATTCTTTTCTTGTTTAACTCATTGCTCTGTGCATCTGATAGAAAAGACTAGTTATTTCACTTCTGTGAAAGCCAGGCTGCAGTTATCTTTGACCACTTGGAATGCTAAAATACAGGTGAACCTCGCAACTAAGGCTCTGCCTGAGGCCAGAGAGAGAACCCCGCCTCATTGCTTTGAGCAGAATGCCTGGTACTGGAGTAGATTTGCTTAAGGGCAACTCTGCATTTGATAAAATATCAGAGCAATTGATGTCCTTGTACCCTTGTTCCTTTTCTTTCCTCTTATGCAGAAATGTTAATTGACAATCAAAGGAGTAACAAGTGCATACCTGAATTCACAAGCCTTTGGGGCCCATCTTTAATACATCTGCAGATCCAGGCCTGGTTTAGGTTATGCCTTCTTTCATCCATGCTCACCCGAGAGTTCCAGTGTTTTCCTTGTTCTTGTTTCCGCAATCAGAGTTCTAAAATGTGACTCTAGCTGGTCATTTTGTCGCTTCTCTCTGTTAGAATAGACTATAGCTCTATATCAGAACATTTAACTTTTAATTGATTTGTATTGATAATAGGTGAAAAAAGTTAATTAGCTTGGAAATGACTATATCGTAAGAGCAGACTTTGGTTAAAAATTTAACCACATTAATTTTGATAATCTTTTACATTCATTTAATATTAGCTTTGTTTTATGTTAAATTTGCAAACTTTTACATTTTTATCAATGTTTTTGAGGGGGAGGCTAAGATACTCTCAATTTATGGTGTAAAATGGAACTTTAGGTCAATTATTTGACCTCTATGATTTAGGTCACACATCTCATAAGTGGAGGAGCGACTACTCAATCTGATTCCTGGTATTTTTTCTGTTATAAAGCACACTCTTAAAAAGAAAGAATTCAAAGTTGCTTCCAAAAGTACAATGTAAGAAAAATAATTTTAGGAAAGGTCAAAAATGATTAGAAGAAGGAAGTGAGAATTCTGTTAATTTAGTCTGGCTTTGAGCTTTCTGTTTGTTAGCCAAGACATAAAGGGAAAACTTTGGCTCATAGAATACTTATCTGATTAAAGAAAGCACATGAATTTGCATGGAATGCAGACTTTTTTTGGCATTGAATTCTCTGAAGAATATATTATATGATCCTACTAGGGGATATTTGTAGCGATGAATTATACCTTCACTGCTGATTTTGTGAAAGATGTAAAAGTAAACTTCAAATGAGCATTTTTCATACTCTTCTTAACCATTATCACATGAACTTATTGCCAAGGTTTTAGGTATGATGCTGTCAGATGAAAAAGGTACAAGATATATGCTTAAGTGAAGCATTTACACTAGGTTTTAGTGTTGATGCAGTGTATCTTTTCTCATTATTTTACTTTTAACCTGTTAGTCTTTATGTTTAAAGTGATTTTCTTATTGTAAGTATGTAGTTGGGTCTTAAAAAAATCCATTGGCTGGGCGTGGTGGTGGGCACCTGTAGTCCCAGTTACTCGGGAGGCTAAGGAAGGAGAATGACTTGAACCCAAGAGGCGGAGCTTACAGTGAGCCCAGATCGTACCACTGCACTCCAGCCTGGGCGACAGGGAGACTCCGTCTCAAAAAAAACAAATAAAAAATAAATCCAATCTGACAATCTCTGCCTTTTAATTGGGTGTTTAGATCATTTACTTTTAATGTTCTTACTGCTGTGATTAATTTTTAAATTATCTTACTATTTCTTTTGTATTTGTATCATCTGCTCTTTGTTCTCCTTTCCTTCTTTTTCTTTCTTATTTTGTGTTGATTATTGTTTATTATTCCAGTTTATCTCCTCTGTTGGTTTATCAGCTGTAATTCTTTGTTTTAATGGTTATTTTAGAGCTTATTGTATGTATCTATAACTTATCAAAGTCTATGCAAATGATGTTATACCACTTTATATGTAGTCTAAGAGCCTTATGACTGTGTACTTCTATTTTCCTCTCTCAGCCTTTCTGCTACTTTTGTCAAACATTTTACTTTTATGCATATGCTATAAACCCCACAATACATTATTATTGTTTATTCAATTTATCTTTTAAAAATTAAAAATAATTTAAAATATCTTTTAAATAATAACAGAAAAGTCTTATATATTTTCTATATATAAAGTGCATTTTTTGGGTGCACTTTATTCCTCCCTGTCAACCTATATTTCTATTATTTTCCTTCTGCCTAATAACTTTCTTTAACATTGCTTGAAATATGGGTCTACTGGCGATGAAGTATTGCTTCTTTTATTTTACACCCCTCTCTCCTTTTTTATAATTGTTATTGTTCAGGCAGGACAGTAAATCTTGTCCCTGTTAACTTCATTTTGGTGAGAAATAGAAGTCTTCATTAGTTTTAAATGTAGGTTAAATTGTCGGTAGTTAATGCTGAATTCTTTAATAGCTGAGTTGTAGTGACATTAAGTATTCACTGTGGGTGTGGGTGCCTGTGACTTCCTTCAGAGGTCGATATATAGGGATCAGGGTGGATAGCTATAAAACCCAGGTTGTATTCCTCTGTCCAGATAGTGCAGCTGTATTAGTCTGCTTGGGCTGCCATATCAAAATACCATAGTGTGGGTGGCTTAAACAATGGAACTGTATTTCTCGAAGTCTGGAGGCTGGAACATCCAAGATGAAGGCATTGGAAAGATTGGTTTGATTCTGAGACTCTTCTCTTGGCTTATAGACAGCCAGCATCTCTCTGTGTGTTTGCACGACCTCTTCTTTGGACATGCACATGTGAAAGGGGAAGACACAGCAAACTCTCTGATGGCTCTTTTTTTAAGGGCACTAATGCCATCATGAGGGCCTCACCCTTATGACCTCATCTAACCCCAATTTCCTGCAAAGGGCCTGACTCCAAATACCCCCTCGTCAGGGCTTAGGACTTCAACGTGAATTTTGGGCGGATACAAACATTTGGTGTATATCAGCAGCCACAAGTTGTAGTGTTCTGTGAATCTGAAGCTTTCTCCTTATAACTTGTGCTGTTTGTGGTTAAGGACCAGAGCCATACCTCTGCTCTGATCTCTTTCTTACCCCTCTAGGCAGCTCCATGGTAATATAAGGAACACTTTACCCATCAATAGATTAGAACCTTACCTGTACTTGTCTGGAGAGAGAATTTTTCTTCCCGTAGTTCTTTTTGAAGTGTCAAGAACTTATTTAGTTTCACTGGATTAAAGAGAGCAAAATTATCAGCTTGAATCAGGAGCAACTTGAAGGAAGAGATCAGGGCTATGAAGCCTGTTGGGAGATCTGCATTTATAAGGAGATGGCTTCAGCAAGGATAAGTCATATCTTAACATCTTAGTCTTAAAGGACAGATTTGTTGCAAAGAAAATGGAAATGAAAGGAAAAAGTGCTAAGTCTTTTTTTCCGTGGCAGCATTTCAGAGTTATGTATTGGAGCTCAATTTTTGCTTTTGCCTCTCCCTTCCGTTAATATTAGAGTCAGAGGCCTGATCAGACACGGTGCTGTTTTTTCTGCCTAACCAAAGCTGTGGACAGGTGAAACCTGTAAAGATATTAATGAATCAAGAAATTTCATATGAGTGAGGTGGTTGAATTTTATTTCTGTTGTTAATGTTAGGTGACGTTGTTAATGCTACGTATTTTGTTACAGAGATTCCAGGATGCCAATATGCCTTTAAATTTGTTCAGAATTTTATGTGGGATTATACTTTTATATTTTAATTTACTTTATAACTTGTTAGCTATTCTTTCTCTAAACATCTGAGAGATAGTTTTCTTCCCGGCTTTAAAATTTAATTGAAAAATAAAACTGTGACTATGTTTTGTTAAGTTAAACAATACTCTCTGCCAGGCTTCTTAAGGCAAATAGGATTATAAAATCTTACATGCCCAGTTCATATTACTCGCTCTGAACAACCGATTAACCACTCCCATATAATCCTAGGAGAGTTTAAAAATAAAATTACAGCTTTCTTAATGTTTCTCACATTTGCCCAAAGGTTTCAAAGAAGGTGCCATAAGAAATATATGAAGGTGCCCTTGGAAATAAATGCAAAGAAGGTGCTGTGGAAATTAACTTTCTTTTGGTGGCATCTTTGCAGTGAGATTGGGCTATTAGGGGCATTTTAGTTTTCCTGTACCTAGGACAATCTGCTGCTTTTAGTTTTCCTGTATCTAGAACAATCTGCTGCTTACAGTGATTCCCTGATGCCTTTATTAAGGGAAAGAGACTTCCCTTTTTAGGATTCATCCAACAAAGTGTTACTGCTTACCTATGCTTACCTATTTTTTTTTTTTTTAAGATTTTTTTCACTCTGCTAGGCACTGGGGAACTGTAAGGACTAAGAGGATCTCTTCCCCTCTAGAACCACACTACAATTTAGTAGGATAGCCACTAGCCACCTTGGCTATTTCAATTTAAAGTTAATTAAAAATTCAGTTCCTTAGTAGTACAAGACACATTACAAGTGCTCAATAGCCATATGTGGCTAGTGGCTATCATATTGGACAGCATAGATATAGAACATACCTGACATTGCAGAAACTTCTGTTGGACAGTACTGTACTAGAAGTTATTATTCAGATTTGTTTACCCACATATATAGTTGTTGTAGTAGTGCTTTTAGTCTTAGAGTCATGTTAACCAAGGGATGGATAGGAAAAAAAATACGCTAGAGGGAAAATTATTATGGGCTATTCAGGTGTTCTTGTTACTATATGTGCCCCTAATATTAGGATTTTCTTCACAGAACATTATCATTCAAAAAAGAAGTCATTATATATATTCAGGTTCTTACAAAGGCTCTCATATTACTGTCTAATCTTTCAATTACAGTACTTTATTTTGAACATCAAAATGGCTTTCATGAATGTTTGCTTATGGTGCTTGAAGAAGTTAGTGGTAAAATCAGATTTAAAAAGAAAGAAATTTAACACAAATTTAGTAATCTGGGCATGACCTCACAACTACAAGTGTTGCGCATTATTGTAAACAACCCTTTTTAAGAACAGATAAAGCAACAGCACAAGTGTCATTGCTATGGAGATCACAATTATACCCCTGCAGGATCTATGACAAACTGTCCTGCTATTTAGCAAATTGGTACTTGTGGTAACTGTGCCATACATGAATTTTAAAAAGTGCTATACCTCAAACAATCTGGAAGGGAAGACGATTTGCTCAGGAAAGTAAAAAAAAAAAAAAAAAGAATCTGGTGATAATAAAGACATTTTTGTGCCTGGGGAGTTCTTAATGAAATGTGAGAGGAAAGAAAACAAGGAGCTTTTCTAAATTAAATATGCTCTATAATATGCCATGTGATTTTGAATGTGCATACGACTAAATGAAGGAAATACTATACCTAGACATTTAACCATTTCAATCTCAGTCTTAAAAGTTAATGTAAATAAGTTGTTAAAAAAAACACAAAACCTTATTTTTTGAGGAAATCATCTCATATGGAAAATGAGAGATCATCTTATATTCAGGATTCACTTAAACTTGAATTTGGATATATAAAGTATCTACTTCTGGAGATAACCTTACTGTTTTTTTTTCCTAAGAAATTCTAAGCATTTCCAGAGAATTGATTAAAATTTATTAAACTACAGAAAGTGAAATCAGAAGACTACTGAATAATTTCTTAAAATCATGTTAAAATATATAAAATTTATATGCATGTAAGTATGCTAAAAGTATACAGAAAAGAAAAACGTGGAAGAAATGCAACAAAATGCTAACAGTGGTTGACTGGGCAGTGGGATTTGTGTTCTCGTTACTCCTTTATTATTGTCTGTTTCATTTTCTATAATGAATATGCATTATTTTAATAATTAGAATAAAAAGAAAATGTAAATGAACACTTAAAAAGCACATGTTAAAGAGAACTCTTGATTTGATGTATAGGTTCATCCTTCATAGGTTAAGCAAATGGAAAGAAACTTCTTTGTACAAAGACTAATTCCATGTGGGCATTGGGTACCTTTCTCAGAGAAAATGGGTTGTCTAACCAGCACGCCTTGTTTGTTTTTTAATGCCTAACAACATTTAGGATATCATACAAAATAGAAGTCTTGGAAATTCTTACATATATGATGATTATTTTTAGAGATGGGGCCTTGCTATGTGGCCCAGGCTGAAGTGTGGTGGCTATTCACAGGCGCAGTCACAGCTCACGGCAGCCTCGAACTCCTGGGCTCATGCTGTCCTCCTGCCTCAGCCTCCGGAGTAGCAGAACCGCTGGCGCATGGCCACTGCGCCCGGCTTTACAAAAGCTATTAAGACTTTTGTTTTGTTCAGCATGTCTGGGTAACATTGCATGGCCTATCCCAAAGTCTGAAATATTTTAAATTCCAACTGACAAGATGTTAGGATACTCAAAGGAAGAATTGACCACACATAAAATTGTTTAAATGTGCTCAGCACTTTTCAGACTATTTCACATTAATTCCTAGTGAAATAATGTAGAAAGATTACTTTAGGGGTAAAGGTAATTTAGGCCTTTTTTGTTCTTTTTTGGTGTTGACTTACTCTGACTTTGAGTAACTCAAGTCATATACATCAAATTTCCTCTGTATTACTCAAGTTTTTGGTTTTGTTTTTGTAAATTGCCTTGACCTATTTGGAGGAAATACATGTTCTAAGAAATTTGAACACAAATGTATCCTTGGGATGCTATTTCTCTTCCTTTCTTTCTCTAGTGCCATTTTTTACATCACACAGATTTGGAAACAAAATGACATATTTCTTTGCAAATTGTGTGATGAGTAGAAGAAAGGAAAATATTAGCAACTCTCTGCATATACAAAGAGACTTTTCAGGATCTCCGAGGGGATATGAACTCCCAGGTACTAGAAGACTAACCCTCTTTACAACCTTACAAAATCCTGTACAGATGACCTATGTGTAAAATGCACTGCCTGTTGCTTTGGATATCACTTGACACTAAAAAGCTATGCATTTTGTATTTTTGCATGTCAGAATCTTAGCCAGAGGAATTAAAAATAAATATTTAAGTAGGTTCCTGACTTTTCCTATCAAGGAGGCACTGAGACAGGCAATTTGCTTAGCAAGTCTTTTTGTTCACCTGTTTTTGTGCTGCGGAGAAATGTGATGTTTGCTTCTGATGATTCCAAATGTGCATGCATTACATGGTCAGAGCAGAGTATAGTAAATGCCAGTGCTATCGGTGGAAGGCTGGATGATAACATGTGACCCGAGTGACAGAAATAAATGTGTCCTGGCAAAAAGGAGCCATTAATCTGAATGAAAATATTACCACACAGTGGGCAGATTAATCTTGGCAGTTTATGGCAGTGGCCTTCATATATAAAACCTATTCTGTGCTCCCACAAATGCCCAATCAGTAGACAACTGCCCCAGTGTTAATTGTGACTGTGTGGGACACTTGGGTAAAATCTTCCGATGTTAATGATTCTGAATTTCTAAATGCTCTTATCCTAAAAATTGATTCTTAGTTTAAGCAAGATTAGCAATGTGGGCCATTCAACTTTTTTGTTTGTTTGATTTTCTGAAAATATTTATATATTTGGGGTTTAAACAAAGAATTTTTTTTTTTTTTTAATTTTTTGCCGCACTCAGAACACCTTAGCTAATATATGAGGTGATTAAAAAGTTATTGTAGAAGTCTTCTTGTCTGGTTTATTGATGCTAGTAGTTGATTAATCAAAAAAAGTCATAACAAATTATAAATACACACCTTCTACTTTTCGTGTTAGTATTAAATCTATATACAGGTATTTTTCTTTTTTTATTTGCCAACATTTGATATCAAGTCAAGGCCTAGTTGAAATTCCCTCACATCTTCCTTGTATAAACAATACCCACAATGCTAATCTCTATGATTTTGAATCTCTGTCTCTCTAAATTGGCATGGTAATTTAAAGATACTGGGAAACAATCTAAATACGGAATCCTCCTAGATTTTTACTAAATTTCCCCACAACTTCTCAGTTATCTAACCTACATCAGCTTTAGTATTTTTTAATGACTCATCTTGATGAAGTCCATTCAAACATTCTGCTTAATTTTTATAGAAACAGTGAATCACTTTCTGTTTACACTCGTATTTCATGGATTTATATGGAATAATCTGTTCACATCCTATTTGATTAACACAGTTGGAGTAAAGAGGCTTGGGACCAAACCCAGTCCACCTGTGGTGAATGTGTGACTCAGCTGGTGGGACTAGCCATGCATGGGGGTACACTAGAGAAGTCCACCAGGATGACTCTGCAGAGTGCCCTTCACATCAGGGCATGTTCTACAGAGGGAATGGATATCATCATTGCTTCATTAAGCCTGTCACGTTTTTCTGTAAACATCTACAAATAGCTATAGGTAAAAATGGATAAAGAATATAATTTTTAATATTATGTTCTCTTTATCAAATGAAAAGCCAGATATAGCTAAGTAAATGCTAATGCAACTGTTTTTAAATGAGGTACATGCCAACATTAATAAGCTCTGAATTGTTCATTTTACTACTTTTACATTTATTATGTATGTGGTATATTAATTGATTGCTTTGTGAAGCTGTTTAAAATTTTTCAAGAGAGTGATAATGTGCCAAATGTGAAATAAAATTGGAGAGGTGAAGCTGTCAACAACTTAAGTGTTAGTACTGACTGACAGTGACAGGGTTCAAGAAGTATCATAGATACCAATATGCTATGTCACAGCTATACTATGACCAGAGTGGGTATGGTCCCTGCTAAACAAGTTAAACAAAAGGGTTTTTTTTTTTTTTCTTTCTAGTGCTTTATAGTTTCCCCTACTATAGAAAATGCATGAAGACTTTTTAAATGGTGATCTTTATGGCCATGATAGACGTGTGCGTCTACAAGACCAAGTCCAGGTGTTTCCATTGCGAATACAGGGAAGGAGTTGATTTAAGCAAGTGATTACTTAAAAAGGAAAAACAAAAAAGTGGAAAAAGGATAGGAGAGAATGTTAATTGGGAGGGTTTCAAGTATAAAGGAGACTTAAAGATGGGCATAAATGTAACTGTTAGGAACACATTTGAAAGAACTTGGCCTTAGAAAGGAGATTTATAGAAGCAAATAATTCAAGAACTGTAGGTTTTGAAACTGAGACACACTCATTGCCAGACAGAATAAGAATGAACATGCCTGAAATTTCACTGAGAAAGATCACAGATACACAGTCACGTGTTGCTTAACGATGGGGATATGTTCTGAGAAATGCGTTGTTAGGCAATTTCATCATAAGCAAAAATCATAGAGTGGATTTACACAAACCTCAATGGTATAGCCTATGACACACCTAGGCTGTATGCTACAGCTCATTGCTCTTAGGCTACAGACCTGTACAGCATGTAACTGTAATGAATACAGTAAGCAATTGTAACACAGTAGTATTTGTGATCTAAACATATCTAAACAGAAAATGTCCAGTAAAAATATGGCATTATAATCTTACGGGATCACTGTTGTATAAGCTGTACATTGTTGACTGAAAGTTGTTATGTGGTGTATGACTGTATTTAAAATTATAAGAACATACGATCCCAAGGTCATTTGATTCAGGCCCCAATAAAGCACTAAAATAGTCCAAGAATCTTACCCTTTCCCATTAGTGAATGAAGACATTCTTCAGCCTTCCTAGTTGAACTGATGCAATGATCAGTGGACCTTGAATCTAAGGAAACAAATTTCTGTTTATCTTAAGCCTTCTCAATTGTGCTTTTGTATGCGTTCATCTTATTCTTCCTATTATTCTTAACTTAGTCATCCAGATTGCTGCTTAAAATGGAAAATTAGCCTAAAATGGAGTGGGCAAACAAACAAATCTATCACTGTCCAGGGTTTCTGAATCCTTAACCCATTTCTTACAAGAAGAGAGGGAACTATTTTCTTTAATATTGAAAAGACGTTACCTGGAGCACCCCTAATGAACCTTGTTCCACACGTTGAATGATGCAGTAGAATTTAGAGGATTCTGACATTCAGAGAACAGCAGCCACCTGTCAAAAAAACGGTAGGAGATGGTAATAATGACCTCGATTTAAGGTCACTGGTGCTTGAATGCTTGCGGTATTTTGGCACTAGCTATGCCACGTCCTGCTGATCATGGAACTGGTGCCAGGTTCACTCAGTGGGGCCAAAGGAACTTTGAGTATAGTGACAAGAGGCTAAAGATCCTGAGCCGCTTGGCTTATAAGATTGATTCTTAATGGAAGATTGATCTGGATTGGGCGAATCTGTGATTTTTCTGTTGGTAGGGACTTGAAATTGGTGAATGAGATAAACATGAAGTTCAGATTCCTTAGCAGATGACAACAGCTTTGCTCTGTATTCCTGTCACCTAGCACCTAGTAGTTGCTTGACTATTGAATGAAGAAACAACTGAACACATTTTCTAGGTAGACTTCTAATAGAATTAATATCTACATTGGATTTGTAAAAGTAATGATGTTACCGGTACACATTTAGTTAGTGAGGAGTACTTCCTTTGGGGTTATAAGCATAAAAATACTCAATAACCTCATTGCTTTATTGATGTTTGTTTGTGAAGAAGGATTAAATAGTATCTTGCCTTTTTTCCTTTGCTTTTAATCATTCATTGTTAAATAGAGGCTTAGGCCATCTGTCTCTGCCAAGATCTGCCTCGATATGGAAGACTGTATAATAGAGATACTAAAAAAAACCTCTCTAATAATCTGTTTATACTATTATTCTCCAGGCTTTTCCCTAAAACAGTTTTAAGTAAATTTCTTACCTTGAACTGCAGACTTATCTGTTAATTAAAACTAGTTTTGTTGACTAGGTCGCAATGCTCTTGAGGCCTGTGGAAATTGTCCTTAGCTGCCTTTTCTCTTGAAGATAAGACAGAAAACAGGATGCCTTGCCGGGTTTAAAAAGTAAAATACAAACTGTCAGTTTTCTGATACCAAGGGACATTTTTTTGAGAATCAACATTCCAATGGCTAATCTAGTTAACTCTCAGTGGTATAAGATAGGAAAAAGGAAATTGACTGTGTTTTGGTATTTGGTTTTATTTTATTTTATTTTATGCTAAGTGCTTCTTAGGCAATTCTGCCTCATCAATATTCCGTAGATGTAGGCATCATTAACCTCGGTGAAAAGTTTATCACAAGACACTGTTAGGACTTGTTTTTGAATAATATGACTCCAGTATTTAAATGAAACAAACTACCTATACCCAAACTCAATCAACAGAGTTTAAAATTGTTCAGAATATGGAAAAATAAGGTTTAGGGCCTGGGTGCTGTGGCTCTCACCTGTAATCCCAGCACTTTGAGAGGCCAAGGCGGGAGGATCACTTGAGCCCAGGAGTTTGAGATCAGCCTGGGCAACAGAAAGAGACTCCATCTCTACCAAAAATAAAAAAAAATACCCGGGTGTGGTGGTGCACACCTGTGTCCCAGCTACTCGGGCAGGTGAGTTGGGAGAATCACTTGTGCCCAGGAGGTCGGGGCTGCGGTGAGGCATGATTGTGCCGCTGCACTCCAGCCTGGGGTACAGAGTAAGACCCTGTCTCCAAAAAAAAAAAAAAAAACCGATACGGTTTGGGTGTGTGATTTGGGGCAGTGTTTTTGGCATGCACGGGTGTATTGGGGGTGTGCATATGCCCAGACATATGCGCAATCTGAAGACGTAGTATGAATTTTCCTTGAAATAAATTTGGCTCTTAGAAGTGCTTTCTTCTCAGTCACATGCAAAATATGGTGAAGAATCGTAAGCAGTCATAAATACTGGCTTGTATACACCATTCAGGGTCAACTTCAACAAAATACAGGTCACTCAATTTTATCCAGCAGTCACAGTGCTGGATCTACTGTGGGACTCTTAAAATGTTTCAAGTGAGAGCTGGATAGTCATAGCTAGAATCTGAGTTATACATTCTGATTTCCTTTATGGACTATAGATTAACTGCAACTCCGATAATACTTCATTATAATCCTACTGACTTCTTTCTGGCAAGAGAATTGCCAGGTACCCAGCTCTGCACGTCCTGAATCCTGTCAGTAGCTCTAGTTTATAAAGGATGATTTGCTAATGAGATTTCGCAGACAAGCACTAGATATTGATGGTGATTCAATGTTGTTTGTTGTCTGAGTGGTTGTTTTGCTTCAGGGTAGTTTTTGTTTTCCATTTCTTTAGCAACCTCTTTCTCTACCCCGCTCTTGCAGAATTTGAGATCAAGAAATAGGCCATTATTAGTTACATATAGACATTATAGGATGTTTTGGGGGTTCTTAGTCAAAATGTAAATGATAGTTTAAAACACAGTTTGAATACCCTGAGTATCTTTCTAGTCAGTAAATAGTGATTGCCATGAGGACCACGAGTGTATCAAGACAGTTTCATTGTAGTATTCAATGAAAATCTTAAAAAACATAAAATAAAATTCTTGCTGTATTTTATGAGTAGGCTACAAGAACCTAGTAAGATTTTAAGGCAGAAGAACCTTTAGAAGGGGCTGAAGGTCACAGTTGTCACTCCTTGTGTGAAAACCTGTGAATTGCCTTCCAGACACTTTTATTTTGCCTTAAGACTGCAACTGTGTTCTGTCTAGGGCTTCTGCTGACAGCACGACCGCACGAGTACAGTTTCCTTTCTGTGCATCAGCACAATTGGAGATTGCAATGCTGCTTGTGGCCGTTAGGATTTAGTCATGGAATGTAAGGAATTTTCAACAGGAAATGTATCTGGCTTTGATATATTTTCATCTGCCGCAGTCGCTTAACCTGCATGCCTTTTGGGTGTCAGCATTTAATTCTAGGATTTCATTGGAACATGTGTGTATATAGTTTTCTCCGTCACTGTCTCGAGTAACCCATTTGATGCTGTTCATGTACAGGCCCTGTTTTCATTAATAATCACGTAAGCAGCGTTAGCAGGTTTTGGCAAATGCTCCATTTCATCTATGCCGAGGAACATAAAACTCTTACCGGCAGTATAATTTAATTTCACTGTGCATTTTTGGTTAGGATGCAGCCAACAAAGTCAGCAGAAGGGCAAGTTGTTTTTAGGTGGCTCAGTTGTATTGTAGTTGTACGTACTGTACCTCACTGCTCTTAAGTGTCTTCCATAACAAATATGGTGTCAGCGCCAGCTTTTGGGTATGTGACTTATACAAATGTCAAAGTAGCAGGTGTATTACTTTATTTCCAAAGAAAGGCTTCTTTATCGTCTCCACTACATGATTAATGCTCTTAGCCAGTTGGCTGCAGAATTTAACCTGGCAGGGCCCCAGCACATAGTAGGTGGACAATGAATGGATATAACCATTGTTGTGGTTTTATTCAAGGCTCTCAACATATGATTGAATGAAGATACCTAGAAACTGAAATATCAAGGCAGTTGTGAGGATAACTGAGGAACACTGGGTGAAGCTTATGTAATGTCATGATTTAGCACATGCCTTATTATTTTCATAGCTCTCAAACTTAGCCCTACTAGGAGAGAAACTGTATTTGGAACAGTACAGAGCAAATATGTGAGTGTTTTCATGTGCCGTTCTCTTACATTTAAACTAAATAAATTTAAAACAGTCAACAAAGATTGAGTCAGGAGGATTTTATCTTATTCATCCTTAAAAAAAGCCTTCTTTGGTGCCAGGCATATAGTAGACACTCAGTAAATATTTGTTGGCACACTAGCTTGGTGCTGAATATAAGACATGTTCAATTTTGTTGAATGACCAATTGAGAATGTAGGAGTCACTGTAATCATGGTGGGACCCATTTCTCTAAGGACGTTTCTAATATGACTGTGTCATTTCTTTGCCTTGGACTGGTCTTTTATCAAGGTTGTTACTGACATGGCTATGCTTTATTGGGGTATCTACTATATGCCAACCATTATACTTGGTTCTCTAGCAATATCATCTCATCTTGATACATTGTACTAGTGAGAATTACAAGAAATTTCATATTCAAATGAAAGAGAATTTTTAATTTAATTTTTATATCCCCAAATTACTTAATAATCTGCTAAAGGGAATAGTTCTCCTTTCCCCCTACATGGATTCCCCATCAGAAGCTCATGCCTTTGAGCGGTATACTTGGCCACTGAGCTGGAAAATTGTCAGTCTTCATAACAACGTTTTAGATCCTAGAACCTCAGTGGAACAGTTTCTCAAAAATTTCTACCATCTTATGAGAAGCCACACAGATGTGCCTTCATATTGTAGTATATTAACAAGATGGTAATGCATGTATGTATACAAATCTATCCTGAGAGTCTCCTTTGAGGGTTGATTCAAAACTCACTCCTCATCTTGGTTTTGGTTGCTTGATATGGGAAGAACAAAACATTTATCTTTATGTTCTGACAATAGAAATATATAGTAGTTGGTATGAAATACTCAGTGGGCAAAGCAGTGAATGATAAGGGAAATAGTATTTAGCATGTTGCATTTGCAAAGGAAACTCTTAGAAAAGTGGCTAACTTTAGATTTACTTATACTCCTTAGAGTTCACAGGGATGAATTTAGGTGAAGCGATGATATTTGAAGGAAAAGGTACAGGTCTACTTACAGTAGACTAGATTAGGTGATCTTATTATGCAATATGTTTTAAAATTACTGATGTGACATACATTAATCTCAAAATAATTATGCTGTGTGAAATAAGCTGGATAAAAAGAGTATAATAGTTGATATGGTTCAGCTGTGTCCACACCCAAATCTCATCTTGAATTGTAGCTCCCATAATTCCCACATGTCATGGGAGGGACCTGGTGGGAGGTAATTGAATCATGGGGGCAGGTCTTTGCTGTGCTATTCTCATGATAGTGAATAAGTCTCACAAGATCTGATGATTTTATAAAGGGGAGTTTCCCTGCACAAGTTCTGTTATTCTCTCTTGTCTGCTGCCATGTAAGATGTGCCTGTCACCTGCCATGATTGTAAGGCCTCCTCAGCTATGTGGAAGTGTGAGTCCATTAAACCTCTTTTTCTTTATAATTTACCCAGTCTCCAGTATGTCTTTATCAGCAGTGTGAAAATAGGCTAATAAATACTTTATGATTCTTTGAGAAGGAGGATCAATGACTGCTTGAGAGGTGGTGGATGGTGCTGGTATAGGAAGGAAGGATGACAGATGGGTACCGGGAATTTTTAGAAGTGATGAATATGTTTCTTCTCTTGATTGTGGTGATGTTTTGCAGCTGTGTACAGCTGTGCCAGAACTTATTAAACTGTACACTTCATATATGTGGACTTTATTATACATTTATTAAACCTTAATCAAGCTATTAGAAAAAAATGTAATTTTATGGCAATTACCACATTATAATCAACTAATTATCTAGTGTCTGTCTGTTGTACTAGACTGTAAGCTCCCAAAAGACAGGCTTTTTCTGTTTTTATCTATGTTCTCAGTGTCTAACCTGTGAGACGTTCCTATTAAGTAGTCATTAAATAAGTTGAGTAAGTAAATAGATATGTTATTTAGCTAAAGCACAGACAGCTATTATTGGCTGAGCACTTGCCATATGCTGGGTGCTATGCTAAAAATACATTATGTTATGAATCGTCACAAACAATATTTTTGAGAAAGGCAATTTTGTTATCCCTGTTTTACAGAAAAGGAAACAGAGCTTAGAACAGTTAAGTAACATGCCCTAGACCACTGGCTAATAAGTGGACAAGGCTGAGTGATTTTAAGACTGTGGTGGTAACCTCTCCACTTTGGACCCTTTTGGCATCTCCTTATGGCCTGTGTAGATTTTTAAAGCTGTGACGGGGAAATTTGCAAGGATATAAGACTCACTTCCTAGCCCCACACTTTCATCACAATGGGAACTTCAGTGAACATTTAAAACTGAATGAATGAACCCAGTGCTGAAAGTCTGGGAAAATCTTTTTCCTTTTGTTTACTTTCCCGGTATTAATAGAGCAACGTTGTCTTACTACACGTGGCTCTGTTTATACTGGCAGAAACCTGAATGGGAAGCAGGCTGGGGTACAGCAGGAGGGAATGCCTTTGGGGGAGCCTGGGCTTCTGCCAGCACGTGTAGCTGGGGTTCCTGAAAGGCCCGAAGGACATTGCTTCTCCATCCTCACATTGGAGATTTTGTTCCAGGAGGGGGATGAAGAGAGCATATATTTAAATTTTCTTCACAGTTGTATTATTTGTTAGATTCCTCTAAGAGACAGTTGATTTTTGTAGGCCAGTATTAAAATTCCAAAAAGGGATTACAAAAATGTTTGCATTGTAATGTTATAACACAGCTGGAATACACTTTATTCTTCCCTTTTGGTTATAATGCTATCTTATAAGAATTGTAGAATACAAAGAATGGTTACATTTCTGAAAATAATATATATATTTTTCAGGCAATTGGTGTTTTTGTGTTCTTAAAAAAGCCATTATAACATCAGTTTATCTCGTGTCTGTGTATATTTTATAGGAGTACATTAAACACAAACACTGATGAAAGTTTTTTAGTTTAGCTTAAAAGCAGTAGTTCCCGAACGGTTATTTCTCATATACTATTAGGTAGAGGTCACACTGGGATTTACATGGACTGCTGTTTTCCCTGTTGAAAGGGCTACTTTAAAAAAAAATACTTGGAATGTTGTATAGCCACATTAAAAAAAAATCCCTTATAGGGATATGGAAGATATGGAATATACCACTGATTTCATTAGACCCATCATTCACTGGCATGCCCCTATTTGTTTATTAATTCATTCAAAAAATATTTATCAAGGCCACTCTACGTGCCATGGTCTGTGTCAGGTGCTGGAGGGCCAATGAAAAATGTTCATAAGTGACATCTGCTTTACTGCAGGGTACTTGCCCTTTCCTCCTATAGTTTTGCTTTTGGAGATATTAGATGTATCAAAATTGTTAATACTTTTATATTTGCTTGTCGGTTCTTCCAAAATCGCAGGTTATTTTGATCAACTTATTTGACCTTGCTGTCCTCATTAGATTTGTATAAAATGTATGGGAAATACTTAGAAAATAAATATAGAATATTAATTTCATAAAATGTGTTAGTAACTTCTTATCCTATGTGAGTTATATTATAAATAATGTACCTCAGCCGGGCACGGTGGCTCACGCCTGTAATCCCGGCACTTTAGGAGGCCGAGGTGGGCACATCACAAGGTCAGAAGTTCGAGACCAGCCTGGCCAATATGGTGAAACCCCGTCTCTATTAAAAATACAAAAATTAGCTGGGCATGTTGGTGTGTGCCTGTAATCCCAGCTACTCAGGAAGCTGAGGCAGGAGAATCACTTGAACCTGGGAGGCGAAGGTTGCAGTGAGCCAAGATTATGCCACTTGTACTCTAGTTGGGCTACAGGGCAAGACTCCATCTCGAAAAAAAAACCCCAAAAAAACCAAAACCTACCTCAGGAAAAGAGTAATAAAATGCATAAAGTATAAGAGAACTATTCAGTAAAATCAGCTTGCTTTCTGAATTCGTGCCTCTGTGTGTGTGTGTGTGTGTGTGTGTGTGTGTGTGTTAGTGATTTAACCTTGAGCTAAATCTGTTTAGTTTTTGATTTGTGGGTAGTTTGCCTATAGCTTGATGTGGCTCTCTTTTTTTAATACCTTTTTTTTTAGGGTCAGAGGTACATATGCAGGTTTGTAATACAGTTAAACTTATGCCACAGCGATTTGTTGTAAATATTATTGCATCACCCAGGTACTAAGTCTAGTACCCAATAGTTATTTTTTCTGATCCTCGGCCTCCTCCCAGCCTCTACCCTCAAGTAGGCCCCAGTGTCTGTTGTTTTCTTCTTTGCGTTGCATCCATGTGTTCTCATCACTTTGCTCCCACTCATAGGTGAGAACAATTAGTATTTGTTTTTTCTGTTCCCGTGTTAGTTTGCTAAGGATAATGACCTCCAGCTCCATTCTTGTTCCTGCCAAGGATATGATCCATTCTTTTTTATAGTTGCATAGTATTTTACAATGTATTTATACCACATTTTCTTTATCCAATCTGCCATTAATGCGTATTTCGATTGATTCCATGTCTTTGCTATTATTGTGAATAATGCTGCAGTGAACATATGCGTGCATGTGAACTTGATTTCTCTTGAGATGACTTTTGAATGGTTTCCTTATCTTTGTGTTCTGGATTGAAAATGCTAAAGGCTTTTAGAGTGATAATTTCTATTAATCTCATTCTAGCAAATTAAGCTTCTACAAGATGTAGAGGAGTGTTTTTGTTCTAGAAGAAGGGAGATGATTACAGACAGGATTTCTTTTAACTGGCATGAGTGGGCACATTAGAGATGTTTAGGGAAATTCTCTCTATAATGTATTGGTGATGAACGAAATGAATGCATAATATCTTATAATTAAGTTAATGATTACTAATTTGTTGAGAGTCCTTTTTTAATGATATGGAGAAACACTCCAGAGACAGTTATCTGGAATCACTCTGAAGGTGGTTATCTTGAATTTCAGTGTTATTTGAAAACTTCTAGTTACTATAGTCCTATAGTTTTCAGAGATACATGTGATATACATAAACTTGCTTTTTCCCATGGCCTCCCTATTGCTCTTTAGGGCTTAGGTCACTTTATATTGTAATTATTGGGCCACCTGTAAATCCCTTCAAGGAAAGGACTGTGTCCTATTGAAGTTTGTGTCTCCAATGCTCCCATCAGGGCTTTAAGCAGTTGTTGGCTGCCCTATTAGAAGGGTCCATCATCAAGGCTCAGCAACTTCCTACTATTTCTTGATCCTTCTTCCTTGCCCTGCCTTGTCCAGTTTATTTCCAGGTCGTAAGAATATCAGGGTTATGTGTGTGGAAAGAACTTGCTTCATCCTCTACTGCAGACAGATCTAGGCTTGCATATTCACTTGGTCTCTTATCAACTCTGTGACCTTCGGAACATTACATATTCTTTGTGCCTTAGTTACTCAATTTGAAAGCATGAATGATCATGCTTAATTTATAGAATCATGAGAACTAATTAAAATAATGACTAGCATGATTGTCACATAGTAGGTCCTTAGTAAATGATAGATTCCCATATCTTTTAATCAGTTCACCTTCATCAGTAATTTTTGAAACTCTTTCACCACGTTAGATTCTTGTTAACTGTTTTCTCTATTTTTTAGTCTCTTCTGCTTTCAGATCAGCAGAGATATTGCTGCCAGATTAAATATTTATTAATTTTGTACTGTATGCTAGACACTAGGTTTTTTCTGTCCTGTGTATGATTTTAAACAAACAAAAACAGCCCGTCACTGCTTTGGTTGACAGTCTGGCCATAACCTAGTTTTTTTAGCCTTATCTTGTGCCATTCCTTTCACATACGTAACAATCCTTACAAATTGAATACTCGTAGTTCTTAGTTGTTAGGAATTGGGATGAGATGATATCCAGGGACTCAGGAAGGCTCAAATCCCATCCTGCCAATCACGTCTACCCACTCACCACCCTTCTTTCCCGAAGCAAGGAGGAACAGAATGAGAATCTGAATACCACTCCCTGAACTCCAGGTCAGAGCTCTGATAAAAGCTGGATTGGATTATGGATTGAGGTACGAACTCAAGTTATACCTTCAACTTCTCTGCCTATTCCATCTCAGTCTTGGAATCTTACTAGTTTCTGGCCAACTGCACTAAAGATTGAAGTTGACATGAGAGAAGGAGCTTGCTAAGAGTTTATTTCAAAGAGTAGCATATATAACAGGTCTTGCATTCCATTAACTGAACCAAAAGAAAGCTTTAACAAAATGTTATAGAATTAATTAAACTTAAGTTTAAATAGCAACATGCGGCTATTTAGATTTAATTAAGTAAAATTAAAACTTTACTTCCGCAGTTGCACTTGCTACATTGCAATTCTCAATCGCTGCCTGTGGCTGGTGGTGTGTGTTTTGGATAGTGCAGATGTAAAGTATTCCCCTCACAGGAAGTTATGTTGGACAGTGCTGTTATAAACACAGTAACGTGGGTCATTCATCACCAATACATTACAGAGAAGATTTCCCTAAACATCTCTAATATGTCCACTCATGCCAGTTACAAGAAATCTTGTCTGTACCCGTTTCCCTTTTTCTTGAACAAAAACACTCCTCTACATTTTGTAGAAGCTTATTTTGCTAGAATGACATAAATAGAAATTATCAAACTTGAAAAGCCTTCAGCATTTTCAATCCAGAACACAAAGATAAGGAAATAATTCAAAAGTTACCTCAAGAGAAATCAAGTTTGCATGCATGCATATGTTCACTGCAGCGCTATTCGCAATAGCAAAGACATGGAATCAGCCTAAATGCCCATCAGTGGCAGATTGGATGAAGAAAATGTGGTACATATACACTGTGGAATACCATGGAGCTGTACTGCCTGGCCTTGAAATCTGGCTGTGCCAGCAGTAGCTGACTGAAACTTATTTCTATCTTACCTCAACTGCAAGATGGGGATAGTAATAATATCTTTTTCATATGGCAGTGGTGAGGATTAAGCTAATTAGTATGAAATACACAAAAATACTAGAAACAGTGCCCACCACTGTGCAATGCTATGTTTTTTCTGTCTTCTCTTCCTCCTCCTCCTCCTCCTCCTCTTCTTCCTAAGTCTTCTCTGTTTTTTTTTTTTTTTTTTTTTTTTTTTTAAACTAAGAAACACGCATTCTTCGAATATGGAAGAGAAAGGAATTTACTTTGCTCAACCTGTAATTTTTTTTCCTGGAGATGAGCTCTTAGCTGGCTTCTGGCAAAAGAAAATATTTCCTCTGTTTTATCCAGCACTCTGCATAGCCTGTGACAGTTACATGAAAATGTCAGTTTAGATGTGTTAGAGATTGTTTTAGAAGACTATTCCATGTAAGCCGTGTATTGGTTCATTCATTCATTCTTGCACAAGTGTGTGAGGATTACTTCTTAAATGCAGGGCGCTGTATTTACATCAGATGGGGACTTAGAATCATCATTCCATGCTGACAAGCCCTCTGCCAAAGGGATCAGTACTCCACTTTTGTATAGAACTGGGACAGGCTTTCCGTCACAATTTTGTTATGAAACTGTCAGGTGAGATGTTGCACTGAATTCCCTTTAGTTGATTTATACAATTTCAGAGATTTTGTTATGGTAACTTGGGGGCTTTTAATTTGATTTTATTGCATTCTTTTTTTAGACTCTTAAGGCAGTGGTGTTTTCATCACTACATCCGCCCAATTTGTTATTGGCATTATTGGGAATTGCTGATGTAAAGCAGTCTATGACTTTTGGGAATATTAATAAACTCCTAAAGTACTTGTTCAATTAGCTTCTCTGACCTGCTGTTCAGAGGTTGAGCTGTCATTAACTGAGGAAGCTTCCTATGGTTTAAGTGGTGCTGAGGAAAACCATTGTCTTTCTTTCTCCTCATCTTTGTCTTGCCTACTTCATTCACTACTTTCTTGGGAGCAGTGCAGGAACAGGCCATCCAATCCCAGAGCTGCAGAGGGACTCCTGTGCCCTAGAGAATGAGAAAGAACATGCTGGTTAGGTTTTATATTACTACTGTGCCTATTTTTGATTAAGAAAATGTTTGCTGTGTGTCCAGAGGTTTGAAAGATTAATAATTTATTTTACATATCTGGAGAATTGCTTCTCTCTGCCTCAAGCATTAGGGCCAGAGTTCCGTATTTTGTTTGCATACAGTTTGAAGTGTTTTCTCTAGGTCTTATAGGGGAGAATCTGAAGACTTCATTGCTCGCTGGTTTCAGTCTTACTAATGTTGGGCCCTTAGATCAGCTTGCTAGAATACAATAATTATTCTTTCATCGTGACACCAAATTCTGTACTCTGGGACTCCAAGTGGCCATGGAAAGACTTGGATTTAATGTTAGTGCCTCATGCTATCAACTGCCTATCTGTTGTGAAATTCTTTTGTTGTCAGATTTGTCGTTTCCTTTTTAGATAGGAGATCATCTGATTTAGAGCATGAAGGTACATCTTCCTAAGTTTCTGTGACAGAAAGATATTGAAGAAGAGGGAGAAAAGCCAAATACCAGAGACCAGACAAGCTGGCAGGAAATTGCAAACATGGCGGAATTTCCAGTCTTTTCCATTCTTTGAAGTCACGGATAATTTAAAAACTACTCGCTTTTACTTTTGTTTGTTTCCTTGCTTGCAACCACGTCTATCTGCCAACCTTTCTAAAATGTCATGATGTAATTATTTTAACAGGCACTGTATGCTCCTTTATTTGGGGGATATTAACCTTTCTAAACAAAAGGAATGTTAATATACACTAGAGACACAACTAATGGGATTTCATTTTTCTTGTTAGGCAAGAAGCTTGATTTTTTTTTTTTTTTTTTTAACTTCTCGTAAAAGAATGCAGCAAGTGAAATAATTGCCTTAAGCTAATCCATGATAGCGATTTTAAACGTGACTTTCCAGATCACTTTTATATGGCTTAGAAAGAATAATGTGATTTTCTTGTTTTTGTTTGCTTTAGCTAAACAGTGTTGAAGGATGATATAAATTCAATGAATTCAAAACAAAGAAAATGCTAATTGCTAATGCGCTAAGTTCTTTTAAGGCATGAAATATAGTGTTTAATTCATAAGCATTGTTTCGTTTTATATAGATTTAATTTTTTTTAGTTAGTATAGGACAAACTCAGAATAAATTAGCCAGCTAGCCATTTTCTTTTCTTTTCTTTTCTTTTCTTTTCTTTTCTTTTTTTTTTTTTTTTTGAGACGGAGTCTCGCTCTGTCACCCAGGCTGGAGTGCAGTGGCCGGATCTCAGCTCACTGCAAGCTCCGCCTCCCAGGTTTACGCCATTCTCCTGCCTCAGCCTCCCGAGTAGCTGGGACTACAGGCGCCCGCCACCTCGCCCGGGTAGTTTTTTGTATTTTTTAGTAGAGACGGGGTTTCACCGTATTAGCCAGGATGGTCTCGATCTCCTGACCTCGTGATCCACCCGTCTCAGCCTCCCAAAGTGCTGGGATTACAGGCTTGAGCCACCGTGCCCGGCTCGCCATTTTCTTAATTATTATGTATTCCTATTTGATGTTTAAATATATATGACCTGAATATGTTGTGGTTTTTATTTTTAAAAAAGGAAAAAAAAAAGAATGGTCATAGGCTCTCAGATAGATAGTGAGGCAAAGCACTTTTAGGATTTCTACAGGGCACCTCCTCTATCCCTGGCTTTCTGCCTCTCCCCTTCCCTACCTTCTTCCCTCCTTCCCTTTAATGACTATCCACTGAACCTTTTTCACGTACTTCCTCAATCACCCTTTTGACCAATAGCATGCATTTGCCATGGCATGGCTAGGCTATACATCTTTAGTGTTAAAGATGGTAAGGCTGGCCGGGTGTGGTGGCTCACGCCTCTAATCCCAGAACTTTGGGAGGCCGAGGCGGGTGCATCACCTGAGATTTGGAGTTTGAGACAGCCTGACCAACATGGAGAACCCCATTTCTACTAAAAATACAAAATTAGCCGGTTGTGGTGGCACATGCCTGTAATCCCAGCTACTCGGGTGGCTGAAGTAGGAGAATCACTTGAACCCAGGAGGCGGAGGTTGCAGTAAGCCCAGTAAGCCAAGATCGTGTCACTGCATTCTAGCCTGGACCACAAGAGCGACACTCCATCTCAAAAAAAAAAGATAGTAAGGCTATGAAACAAATGAAGACTGATTGGTCCATGTGGTGTAAAGCCCATGACTTTGGCCTTTTTTATTATGAACTACCTCCCCCACAGTTCCATAGACATGTGTACCCTGAAGAAAATATGAGTCCCTCTGATGGAGGGACCTAGAACAATGAAGTAGGGAGGAGAGGAAGGAGAATGCTGCTGATTTGAACTGGGATCTTCTCGTCTGTCAAGCCCTTGAACAGCTTTCCCTTTAAGCAACAAAGCTGACAAGTTTTCGCTATTTTGGATTAGCGAGAGAGTATGAAATGGCTTCCCTTTCCTTCCAGGCAAAAATACCAGCAGAATCTGACTTCAGAATGAAAGTGCTAATTTCATTGGGTGGCTTTCAGATTTGAAATATGGGCTTGAACAGGCATTGTGCATTAGTCAGCTGAGGCAGTGGAGGTTATTTTTACAATGCTAATTATTATTTCATGACAGTGATTTACTTTATGTTGTCTGCTGTTTACACCCCCAAACTAGCCATTGTTTTGGGAACAGAATTGGTTGGGTTGTCTTTTCAAAGACAAATCTTACTATTTTATGCATAGAAATACTTTCCTGTAATAAAGAAGAAAGCTTTATTGAAGAGAATCTTGCATATGAAATGTAATCTGGCTAAATATTCAAAACTAATAGGTTTGTATTTTAGTATTGATTTTTAAAGTATATTTTTCTGACATCCTAACCACCTTGCTTTATCTGCATTAAAGTTAAATCTGTTTTACTGGGATGCAGCTAGATTTTTGTTACTCACATTGAACTTAGAAAGGAGCGACACATATAGTTAACAAATAAATACAAAATGAAATCGAGTATAACCCCTTGATGCATAAAGGAAGATAAGTGGAAGACAGAGTTGATTGCATGTCTGGAAGCATATCTGCCTGATTTATGCTCTAATTTTAGTGCTGAGTTTCCTTTGTAATAGTAAAATGTCACATTAGCATGTCCCTTTTAATAATCTAATATGCTACCAGTGACAATAAATACATGCACTGAGTCTAGCTCGGGGTTTCTCAAACTTCAGAGGCCCATGACCCTTCCTGATGTAGTTAAATTGCCCAGATGACCCTCCTGTCATATATTTTTAATTGTAAAGCACTTGAAATTAATCATGTTTTATTTCTTTTTAAATAAGCACCTCAAGAGCAGTGGTGAGCAGTTTTGCTCACGGCACTTATCCACTCTTAAAGAAAATTAAAGATTGGAAAGGGCCTTGCGTCTCAGTGGCAGCAGAACCATCTACATGGGGGAAAACATAGCAGACGAGAGCTGCATTTGATACTCCTCTACACAGTCTCTTGCCTGTGCACTTAGTGAAAATTGGCACCGGTGAATATAACAAAGTAAAAGCATTTTGAATTATTACCACAAGCCTTCAAGTGGTCATAAGCCAAGATTTCAAGTACCTCAGTGAAGGGTAAGGTTCTCTACAATTCGTATGGTAACTGAGTGCCTTTAATTTAAACTACACGGAGCTAATCTTTAGGAGAATTGGAATCTGCCTCTGAACTAATTATGATTTACAGAAATTGATAATTTGTCTTCTGCATGTGTCTGCAGGAAGAAATTACTATTAAATTTGATTAACAAATGACAGATTTCAGCCTAGTAATTTACCATCTTTATTAGCAAACTTAGAAAACTTCTTATAGTAATCTTTTCACTCATGTCAACTCTATTCTGATAGTTAAAGTTTATCTAGAAGTAACCCCTGCGTGTGGCTTTAGTAAGAACCTACCTTACCCTTAACAAAGAAATCTTGGTGTGGTGTCTCTTTTCAGTAGGCAAGCACTACCCAAGTGCTCACACTGATTTCCCATGGTACTTAGAACTTAATAATAGGTAATTAACTTCCAAAAATGAATAATCTGTTCTTTTGAATGCCTTCCTGCACTTCCTCAAAATATATAAAATTGTGTAAAAGGGAGCAGAGCATTATATCATATATTCACTTTATTTTTCATGCACCACTTCGTCAAATGTTTTTCTTTCTCTTCAAACAGATTGTAATTGTGTAATGGAGGATACTATTGGCTAAAGCGGTGCCATAATATATGATTGACATTGTGAATGATTCTGAATCCTACTTTGGATGAAATAACTGGGATGTAAAACTATTGTAGCATGACAGTGTAGTGAGGGCATTAAACTTTTCCTTACACGAGTAACATGGTGTAGTTTTCAAAAGTATGTTAATGTACATGTTTTTATATAGTTGAAAAAATATTCCATTGTACTAAGCAGCCTAGCAGAATTGTCACAGTGGTTACAAATGCCCTTTTATATTTTCATGTCAGGAGAATCTTATCTTCTTGCATGTCAAAAAGGGAAGTTGAACTATTAGCCTTTAAAGACCCAGAGGTAAAGTTTAATTTTATAATGACATAAAATAAATGTTCTATTATCTAAGTAATAGTTCACCAGAAAAGTCTGAAATGGCCTCCTTTCTCAAGGATGCAGCTTGTATGTGATGCTAATATTAAAATGGACCTGCCAAATTGAGTGATGGGAGGTGCTAATAACTCCAAGTGGGGAGATGAAAACAACATATTGCACACACCTGCTGTCAGCTTTCTGTCAGTTTCTTAAGTTATTGAATGGGTGAGTATAATGGTGAAGGAGGGGAGTCAGACGTATGCCAAGAAGCAGCTGGGGGGGGCTAGTACCCCACAACATCATGAGTAAACGGATTGTCCTTGGCTCAGGAAGCCTGCTTGTCCCTGTGGTTCATCCATGACCTTTGACCTGAGGATGCAAAAGAAGTTTAGATTCTTTATAGCAGTCTATCCTGGGGAGTTGAATTGACAATTAAGATTGTTTTATTCGCTTGTACCCGCATCTTAGTTTCTTGGTGTCGCATTGAGAGTATGTGCTTATATGCTTATTTCGTTTAGGTACTCTAAATTTCGTTCTCTTTCACCTTTATGATGAATCAATAGGTTTTTTTTTTTTTCTTCTGACAATGTTTGGTGTTATTATTCTTTGGTAAGTAGGGCTATACATAGTCTGATCTGGGTAGAAGAAGGTCATTCAGGCAGTTTGCGAACACTTGTTGCTAGTAATGGTCACTCCTCTAAACTAGAACAATTTAACAACAAACGAAACAAAAACTTAGGAACTGAATTGTGGGAAGCCCACATAAGGTGTGATGGATTCTGGGGGACTCCAGAGGTTAGCCGGTGACCCTTTGGCTTGATCCGGGCCTCTCTCTGACAGCTTTCATTCATTTTAAAGAAGCCTGGGAAAAGTTGATATCCAAAAAGTGCTCGTTAGCTGTCCATTATTCACCCCAACAGAAAAGAAGTTTCATGAAATGTCTTTCAACAACAGAAAAAAATAAGAAAAAACAAAACAATAAGCAGGCAGGGTGTGGTGGCTCAAGCCTGTATTCCCAGCACTTTGAGAGGCTGAGGTGGGGAGGATAGCTTAAGGCCAGGAATTCAAGATCAGCCCGGGCAACATAGCAAGACCCCATCTCTGTAGAAACAAACCAACAAAAACCAAAAACCCACAATGGCTTCCTGAAGTTATTTAGAGTTGATTTTGTAATGTTTTATGAAATTTTACCTCGTAGGTTAATCCAATTCTGTTTTGCTTATTCTAACTTTGACGTTCACTTGCAGTCCTTAAGCACGTATCTTTTGAATACAAGCCAACCCATGCAGTGGGTGGCAAGGTAAGTCAATTTGGGATTAAAAAGCTGTCAGGGATAATGCTGAAACACATGTGGATATTTGAGAGGTGGCTGCACCCACTTTGCTCCCTGTCCAGCTTGTAAACTGAAAGTCTCTGGAAAAAGTAGCTTCTTAAAGTAATAGGATTCACATGAGCAGAAGAGCCCATCAGAGGTTGTCTGGTTTCAGTAGAGATGATCAACAGATAATGTGCTGAATTGGTAGGCATAGTGAGGATACAAAGAAAAGACATCCTGGAAGCCTAATGAAGACTTCACTTTATTATTTTTTCAGATAATTGCTTGGATGCATGTACATTTTCCTTTTAAATTTAGAGTTAATAAAATCAAGTTGAAACACAAACATAATTTGAGTGAAGAAATGCTTGAGCATCTGGGAGGTAAAGCAAGAGGGTCCTTGGAAGGGTGTGGAGCAGCACAGTGAGGCTGTGACAAATGTCCCCCTAGCCACTGGCCTCTATCAACCCAAAGTGCTTCTCGGAAAACGAGTAATAAAATAAGCAGGATGTAAACATCAGCAACTTAAGTACTTGCCAGCTCAGTTGTTGGGAGTAGGTAAAGCTAAAGATTAAAGACAGCTTGACAAAATCCTACACACTCTCCAGCTGAGTTTTACACATTGTGAGATGTGGTAGGACAGAATGAGGGTGTTTAAAAAAATTATTGCTATTATGCAGCTGGAGGGCAATGGGCTGAGTTGGGAATATGCCAGGAGAACTTGTGCTGCTTGTGTAGATAAACTTACAGGACTTCAGCTTTCAACCCCATCCAATTCTTTCTGTCAGATTCTCTTAACCTTGTCCTGTCCCTTGCTGAGCACTGACATTTTCAGAGCAGAGGAAAATCATGTTAAATTTATGTATGAGGAGGGGTACGTCTGTGTGTATTGCTGTACTCTGGTTTTAAGTGTTTGGGCTCTTTTGATTAGTTCTGCCCTTGGTTTATTTTGTAGTCTCAGAAGTGCTTATAAACCAGTGCTGGTTAAGAGTCTAATTTAGCTTCTCCTCATGTTCTTTGGTCAGCGTGGTGGCAGTCCTTTGTGGCTGTGCAGAAGAGCCTCAGCCCCTGCTGTGGGACAAAGAGGACCGAATTGTTTGCTGCCCCTGGACAGCCTAGGCCTGTTGCAGCCCAGATGGTGCTTTTTGTCAGTTTAATTTATTGGGATTCTGCCGAAGATTTTGTTTGATGTGTGAGTTTTAACACTGAAGAATGCATGTAAACCTATGTGATGTTGGAGAATTGTGAGAGATGGGCCTGGAAAGGAAGATTGAAGCCAAATTGTAGAGTACCTTGAAACCTGACAAAGGGGAATATATTTTTATTTTATCTGTAGATACGTAATGGGGAAACACTGAGGATGACTGAGCTGGAAAGAGACAATGTGAAGGATGGACTGAGTGGAGACGTGTATCAAAGAGTCTGGGTATCAGAGACTTGTATTAGAGAGGGTTGTTGTAGTAATCTAGTCAGGCTATGAGAAATGGTTTGTATTAGAGTGTCAGGAGTAGTCATGGCAAAAATATATAGATCAGGGATGAGGGATGGGTCTCATCTCACACCCTCACTCCAGTCAGTGGCAGTGGTGGCTCCCTGGAGTACACTACGATAGGAAGGATTTTGTAAAGTTTTGTCTGGCCTCAGTGGAGGGTGAAGTAGGGGAGGAGTTCTATGAACAGTTAGTGATGTCTGCCATGGTTGAAACAATGGAGAATGGAGACAGCTTTTCTGTGCAGGTGTTGTTTCTGGTAGGTAGAATCCACATTGTAATGGGAGAAGTATTAGGAATCGTAACAAACTGAATGTGGAGAATCAGTAAATTATGAAAGGTGTAAAAGACTACTGATATTTAAGCCTGGTGGACCGGACTTAGAGAAATGACAATTAAAGGAGAAATATCCAGCAAAAAAGATATTATATGGAAGTTCGGGACTGAGATTAGTACCAGAGATTTGGATCGAAGATGATTTGTATAGAACAGATAGTTGATTTTACTCTTGCAATTTGGATTGAGGGTGGGAAACCAGAGAGGGCTGGGGGTAAATTAGTAGAGGTCAACTTGAATTCATGTGTTCATATCGATGCTGAACCGATTGTGAACATTTTTACAGCTTGAGTCACATTGTAAGGAGACCAAGAAGTGAAGTGAGCATAGTAAGCATTTGGAAGTAGGTGAGTGTTTGGGGTTCTCTATCTACAACTTTTAAGTTTTAACAAAACTCCACGATACTCTATTTAAACTCTTAAATATTACCTTGTTTATTAATTACCAAATTTTAGTATCGACTTGAGCAACAGGTCTCTCCTCTGCTATATTTTGAGATTATATAGAGTATTGACACTAAGAAGAAACTCAATCGTAGCTCCTTCTGTTAGAGAAGAAAAAGAACTCAGAAGGGTTAAAATTTTGCCCAACATCACAGAGGTAATAGGTAGCGTGGTTGGGCCTGAGACTCAGGTCTTGCAATTTTCCTTCTAAGAGCTTTTTCTGTATTCGATGCTATTTTTTTTTTCAGAATGTATATGATACAGATTTGAACATTATTTATAGAAATAAAGAATAAATGATGTGCATAATCTGACAGAATAATTTTGAGAAATGCAGATATTGATAGTCCCCCGCTTTTTGCCCTTTTATTGTGCTGCTTCATTTATATATTCATAAATATATTTAAACCAGTCTCTGAATATTTAGGTCAGTGCTAGTCATTTGCTTTTATAAATGGGAAAAGACTGTAAGTTAACCAGACTGTCTAGGTTTAAATCTGAGCTCTTCCATTTCTTACCTATGAGATCTTTGATAAGTTTCTTACCTTTGTGTTCCAGTTCTCTTATTTGTGAGATGGGGATGATAATGGTGCTTACCCCATTGGGTTACTGTGAAGGTTAAAGGAGGGTGGATATGTAAAGTACTTAGAACAGTCTTTGGCACATGGCAAGCTCTATGTATATAAGATCATAGCCTTGAGAGTTGACCTTTTGGATTCAAATTCTAACTCCATCTTTTACTAGTTGTTTGACCTTGAACAATTACCTTAATTTTTCTAAGCTTAGATAATAGTATCTACCTTATAGGGCTGCTCTGAGAACTCAGTGAGATAATGCAGATAAAGTACATTCTCAATGCTTGACTTAAAATAAGGACACAATACAAGATAATCATTTTCATTATTACCATCATAATCTTTATAATTAAGAATAATATGATAATGAACATCCATGCACGTAACCCCTTATATGTCTTCATGAATGTTTCCTTAGGGTAAGTTCTTAGAAGTGAAATTGCTGTCTTCCTTTTGACTTTCTACAAGGTCTTTAATCTTTAAAAAGTTTTGTATATTGAAAAAGACACGCTTTTGTTGAACACATAGTAGGTACAATTCACCAACGTAGGCATAGTAGGTTAAATAAGGTTGAACATTTCTTTGTCTATATTGACTTTGTAATCTAGTGTGAGAGTAAAGAAATGAAACTAACTGTGGTAAAATATGCAACGTGAGATATATCTTTGAAAAGGGACAAAGTACTATGGAAACACATCAATTGAAGAGAGAAATTTCGGCAGAGAGAAATCAGGAAAGACTTCATGCAAGAGAGGAAAAAATTAGATATCTGTGATGCATAGTGTTTTGATAGATGAAGATAGGTAAGCATATTCTTGGCATAGCAAGGTTTGTCATATGGCCATTTCTGCCACTGGAGCCTTAGGGTTTAAGTGCATATACTAGCCCTTGGCTTTGGAGACTTAGAGACTGGTAAGGAGCTTATCTTCTTTTCTCCGCTCACTGTGTTCCTCCATCTAGAATCTCTTTATCTTCCTTCCATCTCCTTCAGGACACAGGCAATGTTTGGATTTCCCAGTTTCTCTCAGAAACATGATAGTACATCCTGTATTTCTTAAGACAGATTCAGGCCAGAGTACACATACAACTCTTGAGTTGGTCAAATTGGAATTCAGTTGCTGGGTTCTCCATGATTACTTTAATCTGATTTCTCTGAAGAAAAGTTAATCTGTTGGTATGATCCGATGGCAAGGCTTTACAAGTATACGTGTTTTAATGTAGTCGCAATTTTTATGGTAAGTTAAAGCCTTTCCAATTGTTACTTATTTTTCAGTGACAGTTATGACAAATGGCTGGCATAATTTATTTTTGCTTTGTAGATGGGCATAACTAGAGATCTTATATTTTGAGTATGCATTTTTTATGAATTTATAGAATTTTAGCCTAAGACATTAGATTAGATGTTAAAGCATTTATGTTGACAAGCGAGAAGTAAATTGTATTCTGATCCAGTTTGTATAGTAATGTGTGACCAACCCAATTCACTAAGTTTGTATTGGTAATTTTGCATTGCTATGGGACTTAAGTTACAGATATAAGAGTTGACAGTTATTTCAGCATGTGTTAGTCTTGAACTCCAGAAGGTAAAGGGGAAGTTCTGCTATTTATTTTCTGTTCAAAAACAGAGAAAAAAAAGAATCTTTATATTATTCTCTGTCACACACCGGTAAATACATAGTCTTCCCAAATCCACCATTAACCAATGCTGTGAGCTGCTTAGTTTGCTTGTTTCCCTAAAGCTTTCATGTGACAAATTTATAATTTTATATGTTATTTCTAGGTCAACAGTTAGATTAATGTTTTATCTCCTGAGCAAAAACACAGTGCTTCTTTGTAAACTTTGTTATCTTACTGAAACTGAAAATTGCAAAACAAAGAATTTTCCAGTTCTCACATTCCCTGATGGAGAACAGTGTTTATATAGAGGTTATCTTGTGGTTTATTTTATATTCTACTTAACTTTAAACTTTCTGCAGGTGGAATAAATATCCTACTTAAAGCTTTCAAATCTTATTAATTAAAGGTAGTTAGTTGTCATTACTGATGGTTTACTAACTTTTATTTATTTTTGCTTCATTGTAGCTCAGGAGGAGGCCACCTAAATTGATCAGAATATAAGCTTATCCTACTCCCTGAAATATACTTAGTGCCAGCAACAGAAATACACTCAAGAAATACTTGTTAAGTGAATAAACTGATAATGACCTAGGAGGATGCAAGTCTTACAAAGTAGTTCAGAATATGCAGATTTTACCATCAGTCTGAGAGTTGGTAACTTCGAACATTTTCTATTTGCGCTAGTATGAATTTAATTTTTTACAATGCGATATGTCATCAGTTCTTAAGTAGGCCTGGGAACTCATTCTTTTTGAAATCTATTACATTGTAAAGACCTTATAACAACATTGTCTTCCATTTGCGTGTATTTAAAGTTTTTTATGTTCTGGCTGGTCACAGTGGCTCACGCCTGTAATCCTAGCACTTTGGGAGGCTGGGATCACTTGAGGTCAGGAGTTTGAGACCAGCCTAGCCAACACTGAGAAATCGCCGTCTCTACTAAAAGTACAAAAATTAGCTGGGCATGGTGGCACATACTTGTAATCCCAGTTACTGGGGAGGTTGAGGCACCAGAATATCTTGAACCTGGGAGGCGGAGCTTGCAGTGAGCCGAAATCATGCCACTACGCTCCAGCCTAGACGACAGAGCGAGACAAAAAAAAAAAAAAGGAAAGAAAACATATTATATTGTGTGACTCCATTCTCAGACCAGGGGAAATTTGATTTTAAATATATCCCATTATTTGATGTATATTATGACCTTTTTTTTTTTCTTTCCACAACCCCACCCCAAAACACTTAATACGTTTCAGTAACTGAGTCAGCTTCATTATTAAAAACTCTTAGCATAGCCAGTTCTAGTTATTTTTCAGAGTGTTCCTAGAAAGACACATCCTAAAGGAGATTGTCATGAAAGATTTTGTATTTCCTCAAAGGAACAATAGAGCTTGCATTTGTGATCAAAGATGGAACAGAGATAATCATAGAAGTGACCCAAATGCCATAAAAGCAAAAATACAGCCATAAACCTACATATTATTTTATCTTTATTTCTATTTAATAAACATTTTGGGCATGTACAGATATGAATCTTAGGTAGTCATTATGCTCAAACAAATTTTTCAGGCATTGAGGGAACACATGATTGGAGTGGACTCCAGATGAACCATGTAGTCAGCCAGCGTTCAGGATACATACGGGAACACTAGCTTTATGGCAGCTGGATAGTTTGGAATCTCATCCTTATAACTTGGATGCCTGGTCTGGCATGGTAGAGTAGACCTGATGAGCAGACTGACTTGAAATCTGATCTGAGGTACCTCAGTGATCTTATTGGAAACACAGAATAACTTAGAATACCTGGAGGGATCAAATTTTTTTTTTCTACCTCTTTTAAACTAAAATACTGTAAATCTCAGTTGGGCATGAGAGGAGTGAATTGAAGAGGGTTTGTGTCCGAGCTCTCTGGTCAAAGCTTTGATGTACTTATTCTGTGCTATAAATTAAAAGGGAATTCGTTCTCTTAATTGGTGATTCTGAAGAGACTTGCTGAAAGTTGCCCAGTTTGTAATTAAGCTTTGGATCTAATGTTCTTTTCTTCATTTTCTATACTTTGATATTAGATAGCTGCTTGTATGACTATACATTAGGAAATAATTGGATACATGTTAAAAATGAAAAGTAAACTCTGCATTAAGTAAAATTAGTGAAGAGGCAAAAGGCAGGGGTGGCCTCTATGAAGCAGGTATGAGAAAAGCTCCATGAAGATATGATTACATTTGTTTGATTTTTGTTTAAATTGCAACATGTTTAGATGGAGATTTATAAGAAGGTGGAATAGACCTCTTTAAAATAGAAAGTACAGGAGCTTACAAATCATATAGCACTTGCAATCTCCTCCCCTCTTCTTATCGCTTTTATGCCAGGAAGGATTAAGAAATCTGAATATTTGGAGACAAAGCAGTGTGAGATGTCATTGCCCAATACTGAAGGAGAGTTGAGCCATAGCACACACCAGAGCAGGGATGCTATAGCCAGTTACGCAGGCGGAGACCCAGTGTGGCTCCTATGTGTGAGTATCTGCTGTTGGTCAGTGGCGGCCTTCCAAAGGCTTAAGTGATCATGATGCTTGAAAACATGTTGGGTTCAAGGATTTATAATCTATTTTAAAGACAGTAAATTCAAGGTTAAATAGAGTGCACTGGTGTGTACCTTCGATATTAGTTCTTTAAATCTTTCTCCAAATGGTAGTTTCTCTAGAATTTGAGACATGAACACTAGGTAATTTAGTATTAGGCAAATATTTAAACAGTTTAAATGAGTTTATTGCATCCCGGCTCTATTACTTACTAGCTGTGTAAGTAACCTTAGGCAAATTATTTGAATTTTTTGCGACTTAATTTTCTCGTCTATAAAAGACATTTAACAATGGTTTCTACCTCTTAGGGTTTTTGTGAATATTAAATGAGGTAACATATGTGAAGTACTTAGAATCGTTTCTAGCATATAGTAACACTATATACGTGTTAGCTGTTATGACAGTGATAATGATGTTCTCCTCCTCCTCCTCTTTCTCCTTTTCCTCCTGCTAACATTTGTAGAAGTGTGAACTATCTCTCAATTCATCTACTCGCTTCATCTGAGAAGAGCCAGTCTTCCTGACCAGTATTTTACAACCCAAGATACCCACTTAGGGCCAACCAATATGCTACCAGCTTTGCGCTTAGGTTATTTCCAACCAATCACTTAAAAGCAGGACTCAAAATTCAACTTCAGTTCAGTAATGGTCATTGTTTTTCTCTGGTCATCCCTAAGGTTTATTTATTACTAGACGCATCAGTATGACCCTCTCATAACATTTTTGTTTCCTGAGAAATGGATTTTTAATAAACCATTATCACAACAGCATTATTATCACTATCCATGGTGTATTAATTCAACCACGTCTGTGGCCCTCTAGTTTATTTATAGTATTGTGATAGAAGTCATGGGGAATACAAAGAGGGCAAAAAGGAAAAAATATATATAACTTAGTTGAGAAGACATAACAAATGTGTATCAAACGTTAAACAGCATTAAGAAAAAACACTAGTAAAGAGCCAAGGGAGGTTAGAGTAAGGAAACAGAATGCCTGCCCCAAGTTTTGGGGCAGAAATAGAAATATAGAAGGCAGGATCTCAATACACAGAAAGGAACAGTGCAGGCCGAATGGTGGAGGAAGAATATCTGTGGTGCCTTCAGAGAAACCATGAGCAAGCTGGTTTCACTGGAAAAGAGAGGTGCTGTTGAGAACTAATAGGAGAGCAAGTTGGTAAGTTTGGAAGATAGACAATCACGTGGAAAGAAAAAAAATTCTGTTAACTGCAACAACTAATGTCTACAACCTATCAAATTAATACATGTATTAAGCACTGATAATATCAGCTAAATCTCAGTCAGAAGCTAACGAACTGGAGAACATCAAGGACCTAGTTGCAGAAGCATATCAGAGCTGCTGGCCCTGAAAAACCCTGAAAGAGCCGGAAATTAAGAATTTCATCTTTGGACTCAGCCAAACTTAGACAGACTTGGTTTTAAACTCAGTTTAGCTGCTTACTAGTTGTATTAGTGGAAACATTAATTAATTCTCTGTACTGCAATTTCCTCATCTGTAAAGTGGTGATACGATTAATTTGAAGATGGCACCTTTGAAATGTGTAAGGATTGAATGAAATGGGTAATTTATGTGAAGGTCTTACAAATTAAAACATATAGTGAGTACTTACTTAATGGTCACTAATATTAACAGCAACAGAGTATGTTTCAATGAGACAGAATAAGTTCAATTTAATTTTTTTCATATTGAGATGCCATGTAAAATGTTAACTAATGTTCCACTTCTTTAAGAAAAAGTTGGAAACACATTCATACTTATTTTTAACCTTACTACTGTGAAATGACAGTGCTTCTAATTCTGGCTGTGAAAACTAGTAATCCTTTTAAAAGGATTAAATTGTGAACAAACACATCAGGAAAGAACTTAAATCTAGTGTTTCCTGACTTCTTGTTTTGGTTCTGATTAATTAAATTTTTTTTCAGAAAGGGTAGAAACCAAGAGTAGGTACAATTGAAGAGTTAATCAGAAAGTTAAATAAGGGTACTCATTAACCATGTGTTTTAGTAATAGAGGTTTTACTGTATCGGGAGTTCCCACTTGTTCTTTTTCTGCAAATGTGACACTCAGTTTTATTTTTAAATGCTGACATAAATTGAAAGTCTTTTATAACCTCTGAAGCCTGGTTCTCAAAGTGCAGTCCATGGATCCTTGGAGGCTCCCAAGGTGCTTTTGGGGGATCGATGAGATCAAAACTATTCTCATAATACTAAGATGTAATTGCCTTTTTTGGGTGTGTTGACACTTGCTCTGATGGTGCAGAAGCAATGGTGGGGAAAGCTGTGGGAGCCTTAGCTTGAATTGAGTTAGTGGCACTCAACTGTCCTAGAAGTCATTGTATCCTTCACCTCCACATACAGTAAAAAAGAATATCCCTGATGAAGCAGTAAAAATTACTAATTTTATGAAAGCTTGACCTTGAGTTACATGTTTTTAAAAATAGTCTGTGTGAAGGGGAATTACAAATAAAGCATTTTTGCTACATACAATTACTTGTCTCAAGGAAGAGGACTGGGGAGATTGAGTTAAACTATAGTTATTTAGACTTGGGTATTTGGCAGACATTTTCTGGAAAGCAATGAGCCTGTCATTTTAAGAGAAACAACGCACAGTGATAAAATTAAAGATTTCAAGTGAAAATATGAATTTTTTAAAAACTTGCATCTTCCTCTGTGAACTTGACAAATTCCTAATGAACCATTGACGACTCTTATGATATTGGTGGTGATACTAATGAATGTGACTTTTTTGAAACTGAATAATGAAATGTGTCAGCATTTGGAAAAGCACTGCATAACTCAGTGAACTCATATTTTCCAAATGTTCATTGCATGATTTTAAAAAAACGTGAGTGTCTAAAAGATCCATTCAAAGTGCAGGATTGGCTAATGAGTTTTAATGTAACAGAGTGTGAGAAGTTCCTTGATATGGTTTCAGATTCCACAATCCAATTTAACCATTAAGAAACCACCACTTGTTGAGTTTTGGTCTAGTATCAAAGGAGAATAACCATAATTATCTGAAAAGACTATTAAAATACTTTTCCTTTTACAACAATATATCTGCATGAGGCTATTTTATTTCCCGTATACTTCAACACAAACAATGGATCACAACATGAATGAAGCAGCAAATGTGAGAAGCCAGTTGTTGTCTATTTAGCCAAACTTTAGATTTGCAAAATTCTTTTCAAAATTTTTTGCTGTGGAAAATGTAGTTATTTTCACAAAAATATGTTATGTTAACATGTGATGGATTTATTTAGTGAATTCATAGGATTCTTTAAAAAATATTATCAGTTTTATTTTTAAGAGTTTAAAGGGGTTCTGACATTATGAACTTTGAGAACCACACCTCTGATGTGGTACAATTAAATTTTCCTATGAATTTTTATGGTTTACCAATGCATGAGATTGCCATCTCGTGACAAAATAGGGAAATGCAGGTATTTTTGAAAAGCTCAGCTTTAAGGACTTGGAGCGATTTCTAATGACTACTTGTTGGAAATTTATCAAGAGAAAGATGTAAGTTCAGATTTCCAAGGGCTATGTCTTAAAATATTATATGCCAAAAATATTAATTTTCAGAAAGCAAGCAAAAAACAGTTAATTAAATGGGTATTTTTAAAGGGCTGACATTGGTTTGGGGCCAGTCTTCTGTTAAGAACACGTTTAGTTTTTATGTTCAGTATGTATATTTCCTATTACACAGAGCCCCTTTGTATGTGATGTTATATACTGCTCGAATGTGTATTTACTGTTCAAAACACTGATAAATGTTTGTGGTGATATTCTGGTGGCATACAGTAGTCCCCCTTTATCCTCAGGGAATGTATTCCAAGATCCCCAGTGGATGTCTGATTCTGAGGATAGTATGGAACCCTATACAGACTATTTTCCCTATACGTATATACCTACGATAAAGCTTAACTTATAAATTAGGCACAATAAGAGATTAACAACAACAACAAAACAGTTATATCAATATGCTGTAATAAAAGGTGAATGTGGCTTCTCTCTCCAAATATCTTATTGTACTGTACTCACCAATTTTCAGACCCCCATTGGCCTAGGGTGACTGAAACCGTAGAAAGTGAAACTGCAGATAAGGGGGGGATTAGTGTAACATCACTAATGATTGACTTAAGGTTTAGTCATTGGTTGGTACCACAAACTTGGCTGATAATATTCTTTCTAAAGGGAAATGTGATCAATTCTTTATGATGTAGAGTTTAAGTCCACACTCCGGTAAAGAGTTTGAATTTGCTGCCCTTAAATACTACATCACTGTAGTTCTGTGTGATGTGTCCTGTACAAACATGCAGAGTAAACATCGTTCCTTGCCTTCTGCTTTCTTGAGCACTAAAATACACAGTGTCAATATGCACAAACATGTGGAAGGACATATAGACAAATACAGCCTTAGCCAAGTCATGAGAGATGCAGCTGCAAGAAACAGGCTCATGCATAATGAACATTTATGCTATGGCATAGCTTGTGTTTTTGCATCGATGAGCTGTGTGAAAAGGAAGGAACCTCACTTCATTTTCATTCAGTTAGAATGAAGGCCCACTGGTCAGTTTTTTGACTCAATTCAGCTGATTGTTTTCAGAATAATCTGTTCTTTTCTAACAGTTGTGTGTAGGGACATCCGCACTCTGATGAAATGACTGTGAGCCTATATGCTAACTACTGTACGAATTTTCTGCCTATATTCACTATGTACCCCGTGACCCTGCTGATGAATATTTTAGACATCTTCATGAATAATGTGACTGCCCACAGGAGAGCTGCTTGCGTGTTTGTAAGGCTGGACATGCTATCAAGATGATACCGACTCCAATTCTATGTACCAGTGTGAAGATAATAAAATACCTAAGTAAGGTTGTTGGTCAAGATTGTCTTTGAGGAATCATGGATGCTCTGAAATTGGATGCCAAATTTTACATGTAGGTGGATGTATGTGTTTTTTGAGAAAACACCACAGCTTTTATCAGACTCTCCAAAGGGATGTGACCTCATAAAAACTAAGAACCACTAGATAAGCTTTACAGTTTTGAAAGTGCTTCTCCATACATTTTTATTTGATCCTCCCAATGATTTTGAGGGAGGCATGTTGGGCATTCTCTCTCTTTCTCTCTCTCTCTCTCAACAGAAGAGCATGACTCAGAGCTTAAGTGGTTTTGTGCTTCATCCTGTAAGCATTAGGAGCCTTTGAGGGTTTTAAGTGAGGAAGTGATCTGATCAGATTGTCCTTTACAGAGATTGCTCTGGTGGTAGCGTAGAGGATGTTTTAGGGGAGTAGGAGGCTAGTTAGGACATCATTGGGAAAATCATGTAAGAAAAGATGGTTGGCCCTAAGTTTGTTGCAGTCAGATTGGAAAAGAGGGGAGGAATTTGCTAAACAGCTTTGATTTTGAAGAACTGATGGAACCTCAGGGAGAAAAGACTAGTAAGCAATTGGAAGTTCTAGTCTGGGACTGGTGAGGTGAGGAGGACCTCACGCAGGGTGTATAGAGTGAGAAGTGAAGAGTTTCTGGGGAGAAAATGTCAACTAGGTGTTTGGCTGGAGTTATGGTCTTAGGGAAGTTCCGAGAGATCCAGGAGGGGCCAAGGAACATCACTTTTTTCACTCCATTCTCTCTATTCCTGGGTTGGCAAGTAGGGATTAAATATATTTTTTAACCTTGTTCATTTACTATCAGATTATTTCCATTTTTATTTCTCAAGGACTTTAAATTTATGAAATTTACATAAATCAGTCATACCACTCTAATCCACCTTCTACTCAGTGGAGGCATCAAGCAAAGGATGGGTTAAGGGTACTCCCCTATAACCAGTATGATCTTCTCCATTCTTAGGTGTGGAAATTGACACATTATCAAGTATATGTAAGTACCATACCATTCCAACTTTACATACCTCTCACCACCCCTACCGCACCTCACCTCCCTAATAACACTTTTGGGACCATGGCTGCTTCAAGATCAGCTAACTTTTTCCTCAGTGATTCGATGCAGAATCCTCAGTAAGTAGAGCATTCCTTTTGATGGCTTTACTAATACCCAGATCTCGTAGTTCTTTAAATCCCTCAACTAAAATGACCTTCATCTTCCTTTCACTTTGGCTGTGCACACACATGCCACACCTAATAGATCTGCTCCACTTTGAATATTTCAAACTCTATTAGTCTTCGCTTTGAAATAGCCTTCTAACTTCTACCTGCCCCATCCATGTTTCTCCTCAACCTGTCTTCTCTTCTCCTGTTCCATTTCTTGTTCTGTCCTTGTTTTCCAGTGTGGGAAGATAGGGAAGGGAAGAGGCTGGCAACTCTCTTCAAATCCCTGCTTCCGTACTCAGCCCACAACTAATCAGATGGTTCAGTAATGATTGTGCTTACCCTGCAGACTTCCTCACACAGTATTCTTTGAGAATTTCCAACTCAGGTTCTTTTCCTGTTTCCCCCCCACTCCCCCTTATGTTCAGGCACCTGGGCATTGTTAGTAAATTTCATAAAAACTGGGACAATTGGATCAATAAATGTATGTAGAATAAAGAAATCTATCAAATCTTTCGCCATCCAGGGGAGGGGAACCTTAGGGCTGTGTTGAACTCAAAAAAAAAAAAAAAAAAAAAGGTCCATATTTCATTTTAGTTACATCTCAACTAGCTCTGCCTATGTGAATATTTGTATGTGTGTCACCTGATAGTGGTCAGAAATTTGGGTCCTTCATACTTTTATTTCTATTAGAAAATCAGCCTTTGTACCCATTTTTTTTTCCTTACTGGTATAGACTTGGTAAAATCTTGATAAAATTTTTCTGCACATATTTACTCTGTTTGAGTTAGGAACTGAACTGTGTGAATGCTTTTTCTTCTAAGCCATGAGTGATATTTATTTATTTTATTTTTGTCAGTTGTTTCCATGGTTCATGAATTCTTTATTATAGTAGGAGTCATCAATTGGATGGAGAATCATTGAAATTGTAAGTTTAGGACATTAGTTGGAATAACCTGAACAATGTGCTTACCTTTTGGGCCCTTAATTTAATTTAAAATTAAATGAGTCTTATGATGGCAAGCTTCACAGATCTGCCTGCAGGGCTTTCAGAATGGAAATGTGCGTCTCTGTGTGTGGGAGGCTCTTTTGTTTAGTTGGAAAGACTAGGAAATCTTTGCCTAAAAACCCTCATTGTTTGGAGAGCATAAATAACTGAACATAATGTTAGTGAGAAGTTTCATTTGAGATTGAACCACTGACTTCCAAGAATATAGCAGTGAGTGGAAGTGCTATGAACAATGTCTTCCTTATTTCCTTTAAAATACCCAGGAAATTGTCTTAAAAAAACCCCAAATCCCCAGAAGTAACTACAATGAGTGTCAGGCATTGAGCCCATTCTAGTTTCTGGAAGGAATTTTACATTCTTTCCTGTAGTTGAAATCAGATGGAGTTGCCGCTTCTTCACCAGGACCCCCAACCTGCAACCTGATGCCTCCTCCTCACTTCCCTATTTCAGCCACTAGTCATGGAATCCTGCTCCACACATATGGCTTGTTTCCCTTTTGTTCATGTCCAGTGCTGCTGAGTGTTAGTTGATTCTGTAACAGCTGCTAACATGCTCCTTCTTTGACTTACGCAGCTTCTGGATGGGGTGGAGGTGGTCCTCACTGAACTGACTCCTGGTTCCCACTCAGGTTCTGGGCTGGTCTGTGACGTTAGGTGCTTGAAAGTCAAGAACCAGGATTTACACCTGCTTCCAACCATCCTTTGGCTCCACTTTGAACACAAAGGCATCTGCAAAGACCTCTACGTTCAGTCACTAGTGTGGGATTTTCTTATCTCCTCCATTAGACTGAGCTCCATGAGGGTGGGGAAGGAAAAGATGGGGGTGGGAGTAGCTTCCTTCTCATTGAATCCGCAACACCCAGAATAGTACTTAGCACGTGTTGGGTACTGAAGACACGTGTCAAACTCATTAATGTAACTCAATCATTGGGAAGAACTTAAAAGCAGTCCTCAAGCATGGTAAGCACTAAAGGCCAAGGTCAAACCAAGCCCAAGGATGTAAAAAAGAAATGAAATCACATATTATAGATGAGTAATTAAAACAAAATTCTATAGCTCCAAAGCAAAGAAGTTATAGAGATCTATAGCAATATCTTTCTGAAACAATTTTGCTTTATGAAACAGTTGTAAAAGCTCTGCTTTGTAAACTCAGTAAGATACCTGAAGAGTTTACATCTAGTAAATGAGAATTTTAAAAAGAATAAAATGAAATGAAAATTATAGTAGATAAAATCAATCTTCATTGTAATAAAAAGCTGACTGTACTTAGAAAATTCATCCAGTTGATATGGACAGGAGGCAGGGAAATACTGGGTAAAAGAGGGTGGTTCCCTGGCAAAGGCCCCACTCTCAAGCCCAGAAACCCATGGCCCTAAATGGGAACAGGCATTCCTGTTTTCACACCCAAATGTTCTCTTTTGGCTGCACCCCTCTATCCTGTACCCATATAAACCCCAGACCCTAGGCTCCACAAGTAGAAGAGCAGAGGAGCAGAAGAGCAGCAGAAGGACACGGCAGAGAAGGAGAGAAGAGAAGGAACATCTCAACACTGAGAAGAGTTCAGCTAGGGATGGCTGGAGAGGAGATGGGCCATGGGATGGTCATGTTCCCGCCCCATCTCCTTTCCAGCTCCCCATCCATTCTGCTGAGAGCCATCTCCATCCAGCAATAAAATCCTCTGCATTTACCATCCTTCAGTTTGTCTGTGTGACCTGATTCTTCCTGGACACAGGACAAAATCTCAGGTACCAAGAGGGCACTGAGCTGGTTAACACTTAAACCGTCTGTGGACAGCAGAGCTAAAAGAACACTGTAGCACACCCACTGGGGCTTTGGGAGTCACAGGCACCCAGCCCTAGATGCTACTGGGGGACCAGCTCCCAAAAGTGCTCTGCCCGGCTCCTGCACCTGCCCATCTGTGTGCTCACCCTCCCGTAAGGTGTTCGAGCATGCAGCAGCCCAACAGACGAGCCACACTCCTGTTTCATGTCTTGTGCAGGGGTTCAGGGAACTCTTTTGTTTCATACTGATCGAGGATAGACTTCAAAAAATTGCCCAGACTGCAACAAAGAAGCCCGGAAAGACACAGATCCAACCTAGAGCTGATGGGGATTACTGTGGAAGACACAACAAAATCCACTGTGATAACTGTTGGAGGGACATTTTTCAGTTCTAAAAGACCTGATCTTGGGTACTGATATACCATACCACATTCCAGGTACACTTTCTCATTATAAATCAACACTGAAAAATATTCAGATTTTTTTTTAACTAGAAAACTTGCAGGTAGAGTAAGGAAGTATAAAAGTGCTAAATTATTTGTCCTTCATTTAAAAGAGACTAAAGTGATCTTTTGGGATTATGTTGAGAGTAGTTAAATAGCAGTTGAAAGTTTATTAAAATTTATTTATTTAAATTTAATAGTTCATTAAAATTTATTGAAAGTTTATTCAAGTTATAAAAATAACTAATAGAAGTAAAAAACAGGATGCCTATAAAAGTTAATACAGAAAACAGAATCAAATAAAACACCATAATCTCATCGGGCTACGGAGAAACGGAATCGTTCTACTTTCTTTGTCTCTCATTTACATCTCCTTAGCACGTCCCAAAAGATATACTGATAACTTTCATAGGGACTTTTTTAGCCCACTAAAAGTTCTTTTGTCCCCCCAAAAGAGATAGGGTTTTAAATATATATATATATAGTGTGTGTGTATATATATATTTATATTTAGATAGTATATCATTAATTTGACTCATAAAAATTATAACATTCCTTTCAAACAACTGTGTGATATAGGTAGACGAGAATTTAGCACATAAGATATTGCCTTATCTTTTTGCAAAAGTATGTAATTCACCTGTCATGGTGCATGGTAGGCACTAAAGAAATACTGTTGAAGGAATGAAGACATATATAACTTAACTAGCTGTATACTTGGGAAAATGTAATTTCATCTACAAACAATAACTTTATAAATAATTGAACTGTTTCTCACCCATTAAATTTACTGTGAAATCTGGACAAACATCTGTCATGATGTAAGCCATGGAAGAAATGTTGAGATTAGCATGCAGTAATGAACATGGTAGTAAATGCTGGGGAAGGCAGAAATCAGAAGAGACTTAAATAAGTCCTAATTTTTAGGTTCTCAAAAGGTTAATTCGGATTGTTGTTCTGAATGTCTTCATATCAGAGAGACTTGGCCAATCTTTAAAAAAAAAAAAAAAATCAGAGGTCAACAGAAGTGATTAAGCAGCTAGGAAAATCAACTCAGAAAGAAGATCTTAGTATATAATTTGGAAAAAGAATTTGAATCTCTCAAAACCCAGAGAAACAGAAGGATAATTTAGAATGCTTTGTAAAGCTGTGGAGCTGATGGCATAAAATTAAGTAGAAAAAAATACTTACTGAGTGTAAGACAGTTCTTAATAGACAGACAAATTAAAGAACCATATAGCATTCCAAAGAAAGGAGTAAAATTGTTTTGATAGAATCTGACACCCCAAAGACAGACAAGTGCTAACATTTATTGAGTACTTACAATGTATCTGGTACTCTGTATGCATAATTTAATTTAATCTTGCAGTAATCTGTGACGTAGGTACTAATACAATCTTCACTTTACAGATGAGGACATTGAGGCTTGGTCACATGAGTCTGGTAGGAGATAGTGCCGTATTTTGAACTCTTGTTCTGGAGTTCAGTCTGCATCACTATACTCTCCTGCCTTCTAATAATGAAGTTGGGTCTCAGTAGGTGTGTTGTGCAGAGGATTGACAGAATAACCAGCTCGAGCTGGTTTTCCAAATGCTGAATAGGTGATCCTAACAAGCCATTTTAATTAAGTTAAAAACATAATCTCTTATGTATTCCAATCAAAAGTGTACTTTTGTTCAGTCTTCTGGATGAATGAATCCTTGCAGAAAAAAGATTTGTATATGAAAAGGCATTCTTAATGCAGATTTAAAATAAACAGGTATTAGTCTCCTGGACCCAATAGAGTGAGCAGCATCCAGCAAGTGCCAGCCTTGCAGGAGGTTTGATCCGCTGGAGTGTTGGCTGCGTGGTAGCGTGTAGGGGATTGGAGAGAGAGGCTTGGGTTGAAATATTCCCCGATCTGCCTTTCCTTTGCTTATTACCTCAAATAAGTCACCTAACCCCTCTGAAAATAACAACACTACTTATCTCATGGAGTAGAGAATCTGATATGATATGTAAAGATAGCCTGCACATATGCAAACTAGGTAGTATGCATGTAAAGATGGCAAGTAGACAAGATAGCATGTATATAAAAATAGTATGTATGTCTTTATATGTAAAATGCTTAGCTCAGAGCCTGACACATAATGCATATTTGATTAATAGTAGCTGGCATTATTATTATTTATTATCCAGATACAATCTTCAAGTAAGTACCTTAGAAAGCATAGCCCAGTGGTACCCTAAGGTAGTAAGTTTTAAAAAAGATTTTAATTTTATGCAGTCCTCTCAGATAACATATTTAATAGTAAAATTTCACCCTCCGTGTACCCTTTTCACAATTTGGGAATTTACCGAATGCTTTGGTGTTTTAAAGGCAGTCGTTTGTTCACTGAAAATGCAGCTTATGACAAATTCAATGGTTGCCAAGCTCTAATATGTGAGCAGGCAAAAGCATGCTTTTAATATTCATCATCTTTAAGTGCTACCAACTGACATTCAGTACTAAATGTGCAGATATGGGTGCTGAGCAAAACAGAGCTAGGAAGAGGACTCGCTATTTTGTATTCTAGATGGAAATCTTAAATTAGTTTCCAAGATTTTTAAATGGATTTTTAAATGCTGGGCACATAGGAGATTGAGTTCATATTAATATTTATAAGGTTTGAGAAGATATTTAGTGAAATATTTGTATAATTTAATTTTGGTCATAATCAAGTAGGAAACCATAACAAGAAGGATATTGTACTTTAGTCTGGTGGCTGCTTTGTGACTTACAGTTAGGAATATCCTTCTGGAAAAGCCCTGAATGATACACACATGTACGTACATGTTTCAAAAGTTCTTCGTTATTAGAACCCAGAAACCAGAGGTTATTTGTGTATAAATACCTTGGGTTGGATTGTTTTGTGTTAATTTTAAGTTAATTAATTTAGAAATCAGTGTTGATAATGATTTCTTTAAAAGCATTTATTGACAGTTCGGCAGAACTCTATAATCTAGCTGCTTTTATATTCTTTATTATACAGAACAGCTCTGTTGGTTCACAGAAAACCTGCTTCCTGTAGTTTTGCTTAGGGCTAATTGAGTTTAATGTAGTTTTGTGTGCAGAAGGTATTGACTTGTGCATAGTATTTAATTTGTGTAAATATGTGTGTATGTAATGTTTTGCCCCTCTGAGTTTTATTTTAAATGTAACCCTTGAAACTGGGATAATAGAAATTCTTAGCCTAGGCCTGCTAGCAATTGCAGGTGCCAACGGTTTAAACTGCTGTAGAAATACAATTATGAGCAGCCAAGAGCAAATCTTGTTTTAAGGTCCATGTGTAATGAATACCTGTTAGTATCATAGAATACAATTAAAAAGAGGTTTACCTCTCCTAAGCTGTGATTGGTTCTTTCTGATGGAAGTGTAGAGTCCCATGAGTAGAATGTGTATTCAGCTCTTGGTGATTTAGACTCCAGTGAGTCTGGCATTCTGCAGGCTTGGATAAATTCAGGGCAGTTATAGTCAGGCAGAGATGGGAAAAGACTGAAAGATTAATGAGGGAGCTTAAAACAAAGCTTCAAAAATGAGAGCAACACACTGCTTGGTCTTATGTAATTGTGCCGAGTAGAAGTCAGTCCTGGCTGCTGCTGTTTAAAAATTTTAGGAGGTTGGCAGAAAATATTTGTTATAAAAATTGGGTCTTGAGAATAATAGTGAAAATTTAGGACATAAGATCTAATTCTTGCTTGCTTGTGTATGCCCTCCAAGACACACCCTTCATCCTGCTTTTATTCCAGTTTGACCAAGGCCCTTGCTTCCCCACTGCCCCCCACCACTTCTTTTCAGCAAGGACCCTTATTGATGACTGATGTCCAAGCCCTGGCTGCCTCCAGGAGATGCACGTCTGGGACATGCTCCTAGAGGTCACGTTGATGCTCTCTCACTACAAGGCCTGAAAGATCGGGAGCATATAGAGGTGTGAGAACCCTCTGGGGAGAGAATCCAAGGGATTGTTGGTGACCTATGGCCATTTCTGGTTGATGGTTTTAAATAGCAGTGGGTTAACATTTTTTTCTATAGAACTTAACTTAAGGGATGCTAATGGCTTTAAAATGCTATTTTGCCTTTGAAAATCCTTTTAATAGATGCTCTAACGAACTTCCATTTACGTGATAGGCACGGTTGAGCTCTGCAGTGAACCTGGTCGTACTGTTAATGTGAAGCTGGGTGCTTAAAGGGGAAAAAGCAGCTCATAAATAACGTGGCGCAGGTGAATCACTTCTGAAATCTAGAGCTTGCCAATACCAGTGAAGAAGAGCTGCCTTGGAGGAGAAATTGCCAACTCACACAAGCAAATTCTTTAGCGCTTCAATCTAGACACACACCAGCCTTTTAACTTTGCTTGCTGTTTCCTCTTCAAGGAGTTTGTCGCCACCTACAGGAAACAGGAAGCACAATAACCCAGTCAGTCTCTGAGTGACACCTGGTTTCTTCCATTGGTCATTCCTCATCGCAGTTTTTATATTTTATCACTTGTTCATCATATAGTATTTATCAAGCTTTTTTCTTGGCTATGGAATGAGGCTAAGCTCTATGGAAGAAAAGATTCCATCTGCACTAGCTGTTTGGCAGGAGATTCCTCACCCTTAATTGTTTTTTAAGGTCTCTGTCTGTTTCTGCTGTCATGTACCTTTTCCACAAACACACCAACAAGAGAGAACAGACTTATCGATTGGGGCTCGGTAGTATAGCATGTAAAAGTACTACTGCTGACTTATTCACAATTTTGCCTTCTTTTGTTTGTTGGAGAGAGCGTGGCACCAAAATCATCATTTTTATTGTTGATGTTGTTTATTTGTTTTCTTTTGCCTTATTTGGAGAAAAATGTTAGGTAGTTAAAAACCTACATAGCAGAGAAAGTTCAAGATGCATGATGCAGTTCAGAGAAGTCTAAAGGAAGACATGTGATTACTTTTATGGGTGCATTAAGGATGTTGAAGAGATAATTAGGATCAGTTCTTTTCATTCATTAGCATCTCATAACTATATTACTGAGTTAAGTTATTCCGCATTGTGTGAAACAAGAGTGAGTTGGCTTGAAAGGAGTTAAGAAGACTGCAGGGTTTTTCTCCTTGATATATGAATGACTGTGGCCCTTTCTTTTCCCACAGCATCTTTAACCCACGCCCTCTCCTGAACTCCTTCTGGGTTCTTTGTATGGCTATCTGCTTCTCTCTCCTGCAACAGCAACTTACATATCCTAGACCAGGTTCATTGTGGCACAAATTAGATTAATCCCACTTTTTTTTTTTCCTTTTTCATATCTCTTCTCTTAAAAGAGCAACAGAAACCGCTGCCACATAATGAATCCTCCTTCAGAATATTTATGTTTTGTTTTGTTCTCCTTTTCCTCCTCCCTCTTCCTTTGGGCAAGTGATACTATAATCATCCACTGTCCTAGGAACTAATTCTTACTTACCTTTCTCAGTTCAACATCTGTCTACTACTAAGTCCAAATAAGTTGCTTTACCTTTGTAACATTTCATGAATTTCCATGACCTGAAACTGAATCTGTTGCTTTATTCTTACTGCCATTTCATCATCTTGAATGTTCTGTACCTCAGCCTCTTCTGCATCAAATTCTTACTAGTTAACTTTTAGTAGATTTGGGAAATGGGCTGTTGGCTAGAAAAAGCTATCTAATCAAGTGAAATTTCACCCACCTATTTCCCCGCCCCATGCTTCCATGTTTATGCTGTGGAATTTCAAGACTGGTTTTAGGTATTATCTTAGAGTTTTTATTTAAACATCAAAAGTAACTTAGGGTAAGAAAATACATTAGTGGCTTGTTGGGAAATGTTACATAGTGCTGGAAGATTATAGATACAATATTTTATATATTTCTAAAAAATAGTTGATTAAAAGTTGCTCAAAATATGTAGTACATTTGTCCAAAGAAGATATACACGTCACCCATAAGCATGCAAAGATGTTCAATGCCATTAGTCACTGGAGAAATGCAAATCAAAACCACAGTGAGGTACCACTTCAGACCCACTAGGACAGCTAGAATTGCACAAGAAGACAATAATAAGTGTTGGCAAGGATATGGAGTAACTGGAGCTCTTATATATTGCTAGGGGTAATGTAATATGGTACAGCCAGTTTGGAAACAGCTTGACAGTTCTTCAAAGTGTCAAACATAGAGTTACCAATATGACACAACAATTACACTCCTAGTTATATACCCAGGAGAATTAAAACATGTGCCTGTGCAAAACATGTACATGAATATTATATTATTATTTATAACATAATGCATTATATTATTAAGCAGCGTGATTCATAATAACCAAAAAATGGAAACAATATCCAATATCCATTTATGATGAACAAACAATATGTGGTATAGCCAAACAACGGAGTATTACACAACCATTAAACAGAATGAAGTACAGATACATTCTATGACATGGATAAGCCTTGAAAACATTATGCTAAGTGGAAGAACCCCAAAGGCCACATATTATATGATTTCATTTATGTGAAATCTCCAGAAAAGTCAAAAGCTGTAGACACAAAAAGTAGATTAGTGGTTGCCATGGGTTGGGATAAGAGATGAGCCAGAAGTGACTATCAGTGGATATAAAGTTTCTTTTTGGGATGAAGACAATGTTCTGAAATTAGATAGTGGTAATAGTTGCACAACTCTATGAATATATTCAAAGCCATTGAACTGTACACTATAAACAGGTGAGTTCTGTGATATATGAATTAAAACCAATAAAAGTGTTATATATATTTGACATAAGACTGTATCTTTTGAAGTCATTGGCAGCTGTATATACTTAACAGCCTGCATCGGATTCATTTTTGTGTCTTCCAAAATACTAAACACAATGCATCGCATATGTAAGCCTTTGATAAGTGGTTGAAGAATGAATGAGTGGATGATTCAATAAACATTCACAAGTGGTCTTGTTATAGTGTGTGGAAGGATTTTTTTTGGCAAGTGCTACCAGAGAGAGGTAAAGAACAATGGCCATGAATTAAAACTTCTGTCCTCCTGTTCACTTAGGCTGACAGTTCAGCTGTCCTGTCATTGATCTGATGTCAGTCTGATAGAATCATTCTATGCTTTGACGCCAGCTAGATGGTATATTCTTTTTTCTTTTGAGTGATAGGTTGGCAAAATGTACTTTAGCGACTGTATGTTATGTGGATGATGCATGATGCCAGTGCTCTGTTGTGACCTTTATTTTTATGAGCTGTGAGAATTAAGAACCTACCAGTTTTAGTTTAATTAAGCAGTAAGACACAGCAGATGGTGCATTTGTGGGTGATGATTGCGTTCCACTGGTTCCCTCAAGCAGCACTCTAACCCTATGGAATGCTTTGCCTGGAGTATCACGCCACTGTTGTAAAATTACCAGGAAGACAAACACATTGTAATAATGTAGTCAGAAAATCTTGGAGGACAGTTTACAAAAGGACCTGAACGCCACAGGAGTTTTAGTAGTTAGCAGCTACTGGAACTAGGATATTAAGGAGAGGAATTCATGACATAATGGTTGTAGCGGTTTACCACCTATCTTTACTTTTCAGTATTTGCAAATAAAGTATATGGAGATTTTTATTACCCTAGTTTTCTTTTGTGTAATCTGGGTCAAACATTAAAAATGCATTGGAATATGATTTGCATGTGTTAAAGTGCTCAGAGAAGTTTCGGTAAATGGAGAAATACTGAATTGATGTCAGGTTGTTTTATTATGTTTGCTTTTAGTCACTACAGAGAGCCTAGAGTGTCCTACAAAATGCATTTTTTCCCAAGAACTGTGTTCTTACCGCTAGCATATTTACTCCATAGAATGTTGAAAACATACCTAAGCAGAGAGAATATAGAATTAATCCAGTACTTCTTACCAATCTTGCAACTCTTTAGGAAGCAAACCAAATTGGTAAGTAGAATTGCTTTCATTGTCAAGGGAGAGACTGCCTCGGTCAGTCTTTTCCCTTCACTATCTTTGAAAAAACTGAATTACTTGAAGGCTGGCATAAAACTTACAATTGCACGATATTTTAGATCCTAAGATAATATGCCTCAATTTTTCTCATTAATGCAATATATGAAGTCATCAAAATGAAATCCATTCACTTACTGGCTGTAATGTTGTTAAAAGTATGAACTATGTGGATTTTAAAAAATATAGCAATGGTTGCTTTAGATAGAATAATCATTTGTCTCGTGTCTTTGCTACAAAGGAAGACTAGATTTGAAATTCTAGTAAAATAATGAAATTCAAAACTAATATTTTAACAAGAGAATATAAATTCTCTTTGGAAAAGCCCACATTTTATATTGATTTTTCCTCTGTATTACATACAGAATTTCTTTCCTTCGATTTTTAGGGGAATTTTCATCACAAAACACGTGACTACATCATCCTTCTGCTTGGAGACCTGACTTATATTTAATTAAAGGAAACATTTTTTTTTTTTCTGGATTCCCACCAACTTCAGGATACTCAAGCATTGAAGATAAAACTGAAGGTCTAAACACTAATTTTGCAATTCTTCTTGTAGGAATAAAATATTATTAACCTTTTAGTTAATACTAGTTTATAATATAGTATAGGGAAATACCGTAACACCTACCTGCACAGGAAATTCAAAATAATAACTGATTTTATCCTATACATTATTCAAGATTCTGGCACAAGAAATTACATATTATATTTATATGGAAACATGCTTTACTGCAAAATCATTGGTATTTCATTTCTTTACAGAACTAGATTTTCATCTAATTAAAATTTAGAAAAGCACTCATCATGGTAGCTCACATCTGTAATCCCAGCACTTTGGGATGCCAAGATGGGAGGATTGCTTGAGCCCAGGAGCTCCAGACCAGCCTGGGCAACATAGAGAGACCTTGTCTCTACAAAAAATAATTTTAAAGAAATTAGTCAGTCATGGTGGCATGTACTGGCAGTCCCAGCTACTCGGGAGCCTGAGGTGAGAGGATCACCTGAGGCCAGGATTTTCGGCTGCAATAAGCTATGATCGCACTACTGCACTCCAGCCTGGGTGACAGAGCAAGATACTGTCTCTAAAAAATACATGAATGAATGAATGAATAAATAAATACAATTTGGAAAAGATGGAACTAGATTGTTTCCTATTTACTGAGTATATAGGTAACTTGCCAATTTTTTAGTAGCTCTGTTTAATAAAAATACACTACAGGATTCCCAAATAAGGCCCCAGCAGGAAGATAAAATTATGCTTGATAATTTTAGGGTTGTTAGGATTATTTATTTTAGTTCTCTAAAATTGGTAAGATGTTAATTCTTCATCATCTACATGGTTTATCTAATGGTAATACCTTCCTTTTCGAATGACGATGCATATTTTGCATTATTTTTGTATTAGAGGAAGTAACAAAATCGGTCAGGATGTACATAAACCAATAATTGACAATCTGCACCTGTAACCTCAATTGCTCCCTTGAGCAGTCTGGCCCTTTTTATTGAGATCATAGAATTTAGAATCAAAGAATTGCCTTCCGTTTCTGACTATGCTACTTATTAGCTGTGTGACTGTTTATTTTAGGAGTACTTTTTGGCTCCCAAAGAATTGGCAGGGTACCTATATAATGAGTAAATGGGAATATAATTCTACCTGCAAAATCACCAAAATAGTGATTTAAATAATGTTTTTTAAAAACATTATTTAAAGTAGAAAGAAGTAGAGAGATAGGCAATCCAGGGCAGGTATGGTGCTTCCGCAAAAGTCTTGAAGAATTCAGCCTTCTTTTTTTCTGCTTCACCATCCTCAGTTGGTGACTTTTTTCCTGATGGTCATCTCATGGTCTAAGATGGAGTTTTTGCCAGTGCTGCTGCCTGTTAGGCATCAGGAAAGACAAAGAAGAGCTTCTTTTGGCAGAACCAGTTTCTTTTCCAACCCACGCAACACTTCCACTTAAAGCTCATGACCTAGATGTGAGGGAGGTAGGAAATGTTATCTTTGCCAGGCACAGCTTAAAAAGAGGGGTTTTGTTACCAAGGACAGAGAGAAGAATGGATGTTTGCGAGGCAACTAGCATTCTCTGCCCTAGTGACCTTGGATCCTTTCATCTCATTGAGCCTCAGCATTCTTGTCTATAAAAAATGGTTGTAAAAACAGGATCTAATTCAAGATCCTATTGTTTTGAGTAGCAAGTGAGTTAATGCATCTAATGCATTAAGCACGGTGTCTGGCATATAAGTAAGCAATAAATGTTAATTATTATTCTTGCTACTTCCTTAATATCTCTAGGTTAATGTCCTATAGATACTTAAAATGCTTATGTGTATTACAGATTCTTACTGCATTACCTAGCTCACCACCTACCTATTCCAACAGGTTGGAAATCTCAGAGCAGTCTTTAAATATGTCTTTATTGCTGTCTGTACCTAAAAGTCATCAAGTGTAATTCTGCCTGCAAAATTCTTCATGGATTTCTCAAATCTGTCCCTCCATTTCCATTCCAGTATCTGAATTCAAGCCGTCATCTTTCCCTGCCTTCTGCACGTCTTCACTATCTACAAGATCACATCCAAACTCCTTAGAATAGTATTCATGTCTTCATATAGTCTGATTGCAGTATTAAAAGCTTAATCTTGATTTCACCACATCTCCCTAGTCTCCAGATCACACATTTCTTGTACTCTTAACTTCACTGAAAATTCACTATTCCCCAAATAGGACATTATGATTCTAGTTTCATCTTCAGGGTAAATTTTTACGAATTTTCAAGTTGAAACTTGAGGAAACTAAGCATAGATGTGTTTCAGCCTATAATTTTGAACATTAGAATGTGATTTCTGGAAACTCCTTTGTGATTTTATTTATGAGGACAACAGACGGACAGGTATTCCAGTATTTCTTATCATAGCTGAGTATCTAAATGTACAAATGTGAAAGAACAAAGGGCTTTTAAGTGAAAGGAATGGATGGAAGGGAGTTGATGCATTTCTAATGGATGGGTTAGTTTGTTCAGCAGTTCTGAAAGTATAGGTTTAGATCTAGAGACTCATTGTTTTTACTTTGCGTTAGTTTAGGTACTTAATGTGAATGTTATATATGCATTTTGCTTTCAAATTTAAAAAATAAGTAGGGAAGTTTAGCTTTACTTTTATTGTGTGTGTGTGTGTGTGTGTAATGTGTAATGGGATGTATAATGTAATTTCAAAGCCCTCTGATGCAATATTTTGGAAATAAGTTGGTAGTACAATTAAAACATATCCTTGGTCGTAGATTACTTGGCCTTATGCCATTTTCATAGGCAATGTCCTACTTAAATAGCCTGGATTGGCTGAGAAAAATAATTGCTGCTATGAAATAATTTTGCAATTACCACTGTAATTAAGGGCAGTTTGTTAATGAAAGTGCTTGGTGAATAATGACTGCAGGGCACTCCATCTTGCCGCTTCATGCCAGATGATTGGTTCATGTGGTGGAGGTAGTTAGGGAATTAGTGACACAGCTGTCATGGTTACAGGATGGATGTAAATATCCTTTGCAGTTGATGATGAAGAACAGTCATTAGCCTCCTGCCCCTTGGGAACTGGTCAGAGGAACAAAAATAAACTTAACACATGATGGTAAAAGCCATTCCTTATGTCTCCTTTTCTTCAGTATGAACAATTAACATTCTAATAGAAACTGCAGAGAGCGTGTGGATGAACCTCTCCACTTTACAGGCGTGTTAGTGTGATAAATGTTCTTTTGTGTGGGGCATTGGTTGTTCACAGTTTATAACCACTCTTATTAGCTTATAGGCCAGTTAAAAACTGCTCTTTAGAGACCCACAGGCCCTATTTAAATTTTTCGTGTTCATCTCCAGGTGTTGTGCATTCAGTTTGACCCTTTGAAGACGGTCCACGGATGGATTTTTGCATGCTGTCTGCAAGGCTGCAGGGGCAATTGAAGATCAGTTTTCTGTATCTGGGCTTACTTGCTTATGTAAAATATGTATTGTTATGAAGAAGACCTAAATGCTTCTCTGATCTTCCTTTATAGTTTGCAAAAGTCATTGAAGGTTAAGGAGCCTGTTTTTCCTCCCCCTTCTTAAAATAAACGTCCTAGGTGTTTAAGTATGCTTCGTATTTATATTCATTCCACTTCCTTGGTGTTTTGATGTTGTTTTTCATTGTAAATTTGCTTAAGCAATCTTTTGTGGAGTAATTTCATAACATGCACACACTGTGGTTTTACATTGAGTTGCTCGTGATCTGCAATTCATTAACTTTTGCTGACTAGGAAGTCAGTATAGCACGTTGCATTTTCTCTGTTTATCTTGCTATATAGTCAGTTTCATTCCTTGTAAAAGATGTTAGTAGAACACTTCCTTAAGTATGGCTTCTCTTGCTGTCTGATATGCTGAATCTTTTCCTCAGGGCCTTAAGGAGAGATTGTTGGAGTTTGTATCATTGCCTCAGAGGTGACCAGATATCCTCACTAAAGGAACGTAACAGTTTTCCGGGTTTTAGCTCAAAATGACTATTCACGGTAACACTATATATTTTAAGGATGAATTTATTGCTGCTTGTGTCCGGATACGATTCTCTGCATTTGCTGTTACTTTTGTGCCCGTGTCTCCTCTTGACTTTAACAAGAGGAGGTGCCAAATGGAAGGATCAGAATTCTACCTCGAAACTATCATACACTGTAGCCCGAACCTCTGCCTCTTCCTTTTCTCTTCTTTGGCCGTTGTGGAAAGAATGAATACTATCAACCAGCTGAGGTGAACAGAGCCTTGTTCAGATGTTTAAATGCTTCCTTTGCAACTGAGTCATTCACTCTCCCAAGATGAACTTCTTTTCTCATTAGCCATAGCTAACTCACTGTGGAGATGTTTCAAGCTGACTTGATTGTGATCAGACATGATAGGATACAAGGTAACTTGCTGACCCTAAATAGTAGGGGTGAGTCCCCCAAAGCCAAATAACTTGAAAAACTTTACATACTGAGCATTTTAAAAAATCTGTTTATCTTAGTCCAGTGAATGACAAAATCCTTTGGAAAATGGGCATTATTCTCAGGCATGTTCATGGCTGGCCAAATTATTTGGGTTTTGGTGGGATATGACTTTGGGGACTCTTCGCAGGATGCCTGGGTACAGGAGGAGCTGGAATGCTCCACGTTAAACCAACGTTGGGAAGCAAGAGGAGAGAAGCATGCTAGAAAACACCCTCCCAGTTGAATGAAAATTGCACTGTATTATGATTTATTCTCTCTTTAGCAAAAGTAAGGGCTTTGTGGTAGGTCAAGATAACTAAATGGGAAAGAAAGAAACAATTGTGTTTTTAATTGGTGTTGCTTCAGGTACTGGGACTGAGAAACTTTTCTTCTTTTTCAGGAGAGTTATGACACGCTGTCGTATTTAGATACTCAGTTTGTGTTACCATTTTTGTTTTGTTTGGTGGTGTTTTGATTTTTTTTCCTATTTTGTTTGTTTGTTTGTTTTTGGCTAAACATATGCGATGCGTGTTTAATTGAATTTCCAAGGCAGCGATACAGGCACCCGTCAAAAAGTATAAAGATTCACTGCAGGTTTTCGGGAGAGGTGGCCATGTGAATTTAACAATCTGCAATGAGAGGGGAAAAAAAGTTTCTGAGTTTGTGTAAGTAGTTGAGATTCCCAAGTAAAACAGCGTCTGTTCTCATGTAGCTTTCTGGGCTAGTTTGGACAGGAGCTGGCATCTCATTTTTATACATTAACAACTCTTGTCAGATTTCTCTAATTTCTTCAGGACAAGTCAAAACCCTTATAGTTCTCCACATGAAAATGTGTCGTGTCCCATCCTGTCCTTTTGCCATCTTTTCTATCAAAGAAACACTAATTATAAAAATTGAACATAAATTTGTGCTGTTTAATAGGTTTGGGTTTAATTTTGCCTCAGTGGGAAGACGTTTCCATTAAAAGAGTCCTTTTTTTTTTCTCTTCCTCCCCCCTTTTTCTTTTGGTAGAACAGTTAGGAAAGGCGTAGGAAATTGATTTTAGTGTCACAAAGGACATTTCTGACAGGAATGTGCTTTGAAATGATTCAAGGCATCTGTTTCTCTTGCATATGCCTAGCACTGCTGAGAGCTGTACCTAGATGAAACTGTTTAACGTGTCAACTCCAAATCCGATCACAATTTACATCCCAGTTGCTTGGTTGGAATTTTTAACATTTCATGAACTTTCTCCCCTAATTTATGAAACAAGCTTCTGCTGAAAGTGACCATTTGTTCTAGATGACAATATGTCATGGTCAAAATTGACTTAGCTTGAGAAGTTATTTGTTTTTGTATGGTCACTTTGCCTGTGAAACAAAATCATCTTTGCAGTTTTTATTCCTGCTGGCAGGGTTTGTGAACGAACACTTGGTGGGTGTTTTTGTTACCATTTGCCTTCCACTGGTGCTATGTCTATCATACAAGCTGGCTCAGAGAATTCCAGTTTTAAGAGTGTCTGAGCACAGAAATTATGGGCACTCTGTTTACTACTGTATCCATGACATCCAGCATGGTACCTTGGAAAGGCACCTAAAATAAATCTTTCATATACAAATGGGGAATGAGCACTTTCGACATAGTCATACTACATAGTCTTAGTCATAGACTGTTGATTCTGAGGGCTCACTCATCTACTCTGCTTATGCTTCTCAGAAATTAGTAAGGCTCAGTTGTATTACTTATAGTGAAGCATGTCCTTTGAAGTTGAAGGGCAGGGGCAATTATTTTGTGTGTGTGAACTTTTTATACTCATAGAAGAAATAATTTACTGGGGATGAGAAGAAAAAGCGACTGTGTTGATGCATAATAGGGACCTGAGCTCATTAACTTAATTGTTTAGTGGCTCCTGACTGTTCTTCTCTCCTCTAGTGTCCCCGCATGTGCCCTTGCACAGTATTTACCCATGAGTTTTGAGTGGAGAATCCTGAGAAGGGCTACTACTCTGGCCTTTCCCTCTGCTAATAAGTCTACAGCCAACCGAGCATAGTGGTGGTGTTTGTACAGGTGTATCCTGGGGGACTAGTTCCCCAGTGGACTCACTTGTTGACCTTGAAGATGCATGGTCACTCATGACTAGTCAGTTGAGAACATTATCCATAATATTGTTATCAATATCTTGCATCTCTATCAGCAGTTCTCTGGGATTGTGTTAGTGAGGATAGAGAGCTTCACATTTGCAATAGCTTGAATGTTTGGAAATTTTCTTTCCCTCACTTACTAGTCTAGGGTGGGTGGTCCAGGTCTGTGGATGGGTTGACTCCACCTAATTGTTCAGTACCTAGGTTAATGGCGGCTCTGCCACCTTTTGCATGTCACTTCTGGAGTCACTCTGGTCATACTGTTTCAGCTTCCCAGAAGGAGAAAGAAGAAAGTACAGGAGGAGCAACCTCAGGCACTAGACTGGAAATGGCACACATCACTTCCACTCACATGGAAAAGAACTTAGTTGCCTGGCTGACCATGCTGCAGGGAAGGCCAGGAAATGCAGAGGAGCAGGCCAGCCTTGTGCCAGGCAGCATGGAAGAAGGGGAAAATGGATTTAGTGGACTGTTAGCAGTCTCTTGGACTTTAGGTTTTTCCCAGTCAGTTAGCTGTCCAGCAGCTTTATATTGTAAAGCTAGTTGATCTTAGACTTTAAATAATAGCTAGTACTATCTATGATAATTATTCCCCCTTTAGGTTTCTTTGGGTCCAAGCTATTTATAAATTGTACTAACTGGCAGAGCACACAGCTTACCTTCTTCTGGTTAATGTCAAGGGCTCAGTAGTTTGCATAGACATATTTTTACCCTTTGAAGTGACAAATTAACATTTGAATGGTTGTTTCATTTCCTTCCACTTTTTTATGTCTGGGACACATGGTAGAATAGGGACATGTTTGTAGATTTGTGATTTCTTCTTCATTTGGGAATATATTATATGTATTATTGGTATGCTAGTCATTCATTGTATAGGAAAACCCAGAAGAGCATAATCACTATTGTCTGCAAATATTATTATATAGTATATGCAGATGGTCACTGCCTAATGTAAAATTAGGTTTCCCTTCAGGATCTTTGTTTAGAAGCAGTTCTTGAGGTGACATGAGAAATCGTAACCAGTATTATTGCTTTCTGCTTTTCTAGTTTTTTTTTCCTCCAAGGATCTAAAAAATCATCTACAGCATACTTTCCTCTGCTTTGATTAGATTTCAGAAACATTGTCTGATTTTTCTGCTCACATTGTTTAGAGAAATTATACTCCCAACCATCTCTTGGCTGCTTTCGGGTGAAATACATCAACATCTTTGAGACATTTTAACCTGTGGTTAGACTGGCTTTAGTCTCTTCTGCTACTTTCCCACAAACAAAGAGTTGTCAGAGTTCTTGCTATGCAATAGATTCTATTTTTAAGGCAGGATTTAGATTATTAGTCATCTGATGTTTTAGGTGTTAGCACAACTAGACACTTAATTTTGGTTTTGTGCCAATGCACATCACCTGGAGTTTTATTTTTGGTATGGTGGGGACAAGAAATAAATGAAGTGTGTTCTAAGCTGCTTATTTTATGTAGAATATAATTTTATTTTAAATATACTCTTCCTTGATCTATCTTGTTGCTCTAGTATTGATATGGCATGAAGTAGAAGTAGATGTTTTTCCTGAGTATTATTTACTGTAAGTCCTGTGACTTCAGCTATATTGAGGCTACTACTAATGGATTAGTACATTCCCGCAGTGTATTTATGTAGCATCCTACCCTCCAGTAATCAAAACATGAGATGCTTCAGTGTAGAACTGCTTGCTAGAGGTGATGGAGAGAAAACACACCTCTCTAGTGGTGATATTAATCTGTTTTCACTGTCTTGTGAATGTGCTTAATGTCTAGGGCATGTTAAATTGAGTTATCCAAAAATAGAGTCCCTGAAATTTAAATAAAGCGGCATTGGAGCAAGAAACTATTCATTCTTTTTCTGATAGTTAACCAGTTGCCACCTTTCCCAGCTCACATTATAGCAGCTCCTATGGGTGTCACTACACTGTCACATTGTTCTGTAATACTCTGTTTACATTTCTGTCTTCTGTACCAGACTGTGAGCTTCTTGCAGGAAGGGAATGTGTTGTATTCATGTTCGCATGGAACTTCTAGTCACTAGCTGATGAACAAATTAAAAAAATGAAGAAACATTAAATACATTAAGTAGGAAAATCTTATGCTTGTGCTGATAGGTGAAAACTAATCTGATGACATTCCTTTAAAGTTTGTTCAAACAGGTTGGTATTTGTGATTTCTGGATATAGGGAATCTTTTTGTTGCCCATCACTGCTCATCTGATTAATCTTAGTTTTCTTAAAAAAATCAAGAAAACATAAACACCATGTATATTGGTCTAAAACGATACAAATGATAACATGAAAAAGAGAGTTTTCCTCACTGAGGTGTGTCTGACTTCCTGCAAGCTCAGCCTGTTTTCCCATCTGTCAAACTGGGGGAATAACGGGACTTAGCTTTTTGGGACTGCTGGGAGGCCTGAATGAGATATATTTGACCGTTGAACAACATGTGTTTGAACTGCAAGGGTCCACTTATACGTGGATTTTTTTCAATCAAACATGAATGGCAAAAATAGTATTTACGGGATGTGAAACCCACGGTCTACACTAAGGGCAGATTTCCCTATCCTCACATTCTGCAGGACCAATGGCAGTACTTGAATATGCGTGGGTTTTGGTATATGCAGAGGTCCTGGAACTGATCCCCAGAATACACTGAGGGATGATTATATTTTGTGGCGGGCTTAGCCCAGTGCCTCACACCATAGTAAGCTCCCAACAAATGTTAGTCATGACAATCATGAGAATTGTTGTAGTTTTTTTCATTTCCTGAGACGTCTTCCATGATTATTAAATCTTTTAAATTTTTATTACCTATTTTTTATACTTGATTTTTTTTATATACTTGATTTTACTGTTAAATAGTTCATTTCGACAGCAATCATCAAATAGTGTCTTTCATTACCATGACTAGAACTCAGGGAAAGTTAGGATAGCTCTCTACAGTCATGGAAAACAGGAGATAATAAGATCATCTTTCTCTTTGTAGGGATGTCATATCATGAAGTAGCTGAACTATGTAAAGTGGTACTTGTTTGTTTATCCAGCATGTAATGCCTGTAACAACAAATAGAATCTCTTGGTATCAGATGGTTCTGAAAGCTTGCACAGAACACAGTGATATGATAAGATGCCACAGACTTTAATGTTGCCCACAAATACTACTCTTCTTTTTCCTTCATTTTTAAGTGTATATTTCTGGGTCAGACACTGAAATGTATTTAAGCATTTCTCTGCTAACCTTTTATTGAAGCAGGTATTTATTTTCTATTCTTTCTAAGATCTAGTGATGAGGTGCAGTGCCACCTCACTTATCTGGAGGCCATGTATCAGATAACCTCAGCTATCTGGAACATAGCTGTGGCTTAGGAGTAAACCAGAAAGGCCTCAAGCTGCCATAGGTGTCACACAGTCTTTGCATTAAGGCCTATGCACACTACTCAAAGAAAAGCCCCAGGGTTTCACCAACAGCAAATCTGTCTTAATTTTGCAATCCTGTAGAACTTGTACAAAATCTTATCTGTTACTTATCTTTTCTCCACCCCCCCATACATACATGGGAACTAGAAAATTTGAGGTTTGAGAGGTACAGAGTTGGGGAGGTGCTGCTAGATACAAGTAGGCTCAAGTAGCATGAAGAATTCATTGATAACACTTAGCAGGATGCAAGTGTTGACCTGAATCAGCAATAAAGGTAAAATTCTTTTTTATTTTCACTCTGTTTAAGAAGGCAGGTACTCTATAAACTTCTGGAGTATTTTCGTCAATTATAATTTAATTAAAAACTGTCATGATGATTCCAGATAAATTGGAAATTTCCTTTTTCTCTGTTATTTCTGCCTACTTATGAAGTTTCATGGGCATAACCTTTTACTTATGAATATGTTTCCTTTACTTGCCTTTCCCCATTGTGCATATATGATTCTTTCCTACTTTTATTTTTTTCCCATCGAAGGAATAAAAATAAACATTTAGGTAGTAGAGAAGCTTAAGATGTCTTGAATAGTACATTTGCCAAAGTTTGTATTTTTAGTTTTTAGCACGCCATTCTGCATTAACTACCCCATCCCAAATACCCAACAACAGCAAACCCAGCTGTGTCAGCCTCTGCTTTCCCTCCAGGACTGGGTTTATAAGCATGAGGCTAGGGATTACTCTCAAGTATCAGTAGAATTTAGCACCATGCTATGCACATAGAAAGTGCTCAGTAATTCTCACAGCAACAGTTATTTGAGATAGATATTGTTGTTATCCCCATTTATAGGTGAGGATGTGGAGGTTCACAGAGATTGAGTGACTTGCCTCAAGTCACACTGCCAGAGGATAGAACCAGAAATCATATCTCGCCAGCTGGTCCTTTAGTCCATGTGTCTGATTGTCCTAGCTGCAAGGCTCACTGCTTAGCTTCAAGAAAAGCTTGGCATTTCTGGACTTCCCATTTCAGTTCTACATAACATAAAAACAGATTCGTGTTTCCTAACTGACAAAAAAGAAAAACGAAGGACTGATTGAAATCCGTTATTAAACTTCTTTGAATGATTGAATTGGCATAAATGCCTAGCTCAAAGAAAATGAACTATTTTAAAAGCAGTAATATTTCATGATACTTTTTTTCCCCAATTCACCTATTTTTTTCATTTTTACTTTGACAGAATTCTTGGGTTGTATATTAAAAAGCCTATGGGTTAAAGCTAATCTTATATGTTTAAAATTATACATTGACAATCTTTCTTTTGGTTTTCCTTTTCTAAACTTTTTTGGAGTGTTGACAACTTTAAAAGAAATGGCATGTTCCTTTAACCCTAAGAACATTTTATTTAAATTTAGTCACTGGTTTGGAGAAAGAATAAACAGAACTTTTCATTTAAATGTTCTCATATCTTGGTAGAATGAATGGGTAGTGATATGATTTATAGCTTGTATAAGAATAAAGAATATAAAAGAAAATTGAAACCCAAAATTATTGGTTTCAGCAGAGCATTTCTGATTTAATTCTAAATTGTGAATACCGTTTACATCTTGCTTAAATGTTTCTTGCCAGTTTGTAGAAGCAAATCTCTACCTTTTGTGTGACATATAGTTTAACTGAATACTCATCGTCTATATAGATAATTTAAAATTAAGAGAGGTAAATCATCATTCATATCTAGCATAGTGCTTCAATAAATATTTGTTGATTGAATAAATGAATAAATCAAGGAAGGAAAGGGAGAGACAAAAGGAAGGAAGGAAAAGAAGGAAAGGAAACGAAGAAAGGGAAGAAAGGAAGGGAGGAAGGAGGGAGGGAGGGAGGGAAAGAAGGAAAGAAAATGAAAGGAAAAAGGGAGGGAGGGAAGGAAGGAAGGAAGGAAGGAAAAAGTAAAAGATTGCTGTGTTACACAGTAACAGGAATAGCACCCACACTTTACAGAAAAGTTTTTGGTACCATAGATATCTACACCTTTCTACGAGAAAACTAAAATGTGAAAAATAGAATAGGTTACTTTGTGGAAAAAAACACTAACACTACTGTTTTGCAGACGTACCATAGATCAGCTTTGCATAACATGGAAATTATCTTGTATTGTCTTCATTTAAATATTTTCTAGTATATTTATTGAATAAAAAGACAGATATAGAATTAACGGTGGTTACAATTTATATATGAAGCATCTACCACTGTCTTTGACTTAACCCTTCTTATGTCTGAGCTTCAATCATGAGTTTTTCAAAAAATTATTTCTAGAAAGCAGAATTGGGTTTCTTTAATTGACAGTGGAGTGTTTTGCTCCAGAATACTGAAATACTCTGTTGTGATATTGGAAACTTTCACCAATTAAGGACAAAAACCTTCTCATATATGTATATATAGTTTGTGTCTCTTACAGGAATCGTTTTAGAAGTTCATGTAGACTTATTTTATTGAGGCTGTTGAGCAATGTCTCTTTTCTACTTCTCTTTGTGAATTTTATTTGGATATTATTTGAATAGTCTCAGAGGTAGCAGATCTTTATTTTTTAGTATAATTTATTTGGAATCAGCCCAGAGTTATTTGGAATCATGCTGTTAAGGTGGACACTGAAGTTGTGGATTTAAAAAAAGAAAGCCCAGTTGTAGCTGTAAAACACTAGGGTGTAGGTATGACACATCAATTGTCATAGAAGGGAAGGATATAAGGAGTAGCTCAAAATATGCAGGACCAATGACAGTATTGTTCGAATAAGCATATGACCCTTCAAGGCAACTATTGTGAAGAGTAATTCTCTCTTAAAATTTTAAATCTATAAATTCCAGTGGTTTTTCTTCAAAGTTTTAAAGTCTCACCTTACATAGACTCAAAGACTGATGTGCAACAGTAGGACAAGAAGAACCTGAATACTTAGGACCTAGTTAATCCTAAAGAGCTGAAGCTAACCATAAAGATCACTGTCAACCTTGGCATTAGCCTATTTTAGTAATTGGGCTCAGTGTGTGTGTGTGTGTATATATATTTTTTCTGGCTTAACTAGTTGAAAATTCATTTAAAAATGTTCTTCTGATTTTAAAATTTTGTATTTATATTTTTTGTCTTCTTGTCTCATTGGAAACAGGGTAACTGCATTTTTGGTGTTCTTGCTGCGAGAGGATAGGGCCCTTTGAGGAACATGTTTTCTGATTTGCAAGATCTGGATACCTGGGACATTAAAATTTTTCAAGTTACTTTTTGCAAAGGAAAATTGCTAAAAATTATTTAGCCTCTTGTAATCATAAATGCTGACTTCTGCTTACAGTATTTTACCAAGAATGGCTAACAAATACTTTTAAATGGGTTAGAGGCATATCTATAACAAGTATCTCTGCAATGTGGAAAATTAAGCTTGCCCTCTAATATGGAAATTGAGATAAGTAGAAATGAAAGCATTTAAATATATGTTATAAATATCATGTACATTTGATTGGCCTGAAATACTGTAACTATTTGAATGCTATTGCATGATGCCAGCTCTCTCTTTGACATTCTGACTACATCACTCACTCACTCTATGCTACCCTGCATGGAATATTGATGGAAAACTTAAATCCTTCTCATTTTGAAAAGTGAAGCATGGGTAATTAAGCAATGCATCCATAAGTTGGACACTAGGTTTTTACTGAGGCCCAGTAATGAATAGAAAGTGCATTACCCAAATTAAAACTGTTGCATGTCTATATGTTTGGACATTGACATGTCTGTGAATTTCATTACTAGATAGTGAAGTCATGCTTATCAAAGCGCTTTCCAGAAATTTCCCTTGTATTAAAGCTTTGGTTAACTTCTAAGTTAGTCAGGGGAGATAATCCGGTGACACTTCATCTTGCTTACTAATTTAAGAGTAGTCCTAGATAATCCTACTTGTCAATGACCCGGAAATCTAAGACAGAAAACAAAGCCTTTCTCTTATACCGTGTTCAGTACTAAATAAATGTTATCCCAGATTCTGTTCTGTACCAATGACTATGAAAATTTTTAGATACTTACCTGGCAGGGGTATGAAACCCCATCTCTACTAAAAATACAAAATTAGCCGGGCATGGTGGCACATGCCTGTAACCCCAGCTACTCGGGAGGCTGAGACAAGAGAATCGGTTGAACCCGGGAGGCAGAGGTTGTGGTGAGCCGAGATCGTGCCACTGCACTCCAACCTGGGCAACAGAGCAAGACTCTGTCTCAAAAAAAAAAGAAAAAAAATTTTGAGAAGGATTCTGTTATATCTATGTCTTTAATATAGAACTGCTAAAAGTGAGTAGATGACCATTAATCTTAGTAGGTGATGTACAGTCATGCATTGCTTAACAACGGGGATACAGTCTAAGAAATGTGTTGTTAGGCAATTTTATCATTGTGTGAACATCACTGAGTCTACTTACATAAACATAGATGGTGTAGTCTACTGCACACCTAGGCTCTATGGTATGGCCTGTTGTTCCTAGGCTACAAACCTATACACATGTCCCTGCACTGAATACTGTAAACAATTGTAACACAATGGTAAGTAAGTGTTTGTGTATCTAAACATACGTAAACATAGTAAAGGTACAATAAAAATACAGGATTATAATCTTATGAGACCACTATCCTGTATGCAGTCCATCATTGACCAAAACATTGTTACATGGCACATGACGGTGTGTGTGTGTGTGTGTGTGTGTCTGTGTGTGTGTGTGTGTGTGTGTGTGTGTTATATGTCCTCTGCAAATATCCCTTAATTAAAATTTTGAAGTTAAGTAATGTTTATTGCTGAAATTAGTTTGATACATAGAAAAATGTGTAGGAATTCTATATAATCAAAATTATGTATTATACTGCCTGAAAGTTTACATTGCATATTCTTTTTACACTGTAGCAGAATTTGATCAGAACTAAATATCCTGAAATGAATGAATGGCTGGTCTGTTTCTAGCTCTAACATGAGTCACTAATAAAGTATTTTGGCGCTTCGTGTTTTTGAATGCCTTAGAATTGGGCTGTTGCCCATCCTAAAAAAAAAAATCTAAAGTCAAGATGCTGGTTCCCTGTTAGCTACAGAAAACACAAAGGGGGAGGAGGGAGCTAGTGCTGGTAGAATAAACTCGATTTTAATAGAACTTTAAAGAATCCCTCTTTCATTGTGGCCAGCCAGTGCTCTGTTTATCCCTTACCTCATTGTGCTGTGATTCTCCAAGCAAGAGGGGAGAGAAAAGATTGAGAATCAAGGTGCAGAGAATAAGCAGTAGAGACCAAAAGGACAAAAAAGCAAAAACTGACTAGAGGAAGCAGAGGACTGAAAACACAGAAAAGCAGAGGAATTTCAAAGACAGAATTGGATAGATACATATTAAAACCAGTGAGAGAGGAAAGTTCTTTCTGGTAATGTGAACTGGGTTGAGGCCTGTGTATATAATCAGAGACTTGTCTGAGCTGGAAGGCGCCCATAGGCGGGAGTCCAGAGAATCTTGTGACCTTCTGGGTGTTACATGGCAGGTGAGGCTAGAATCTAATTTTTTTCTATCTCGACGTCATCTCCATTAAGTACTTGTCAAGCTTTGACTTGAGGGCTCCGGGTGATTTGGTTTTTGGTGTATCTCTCAGAAGGTGGTTTCCTCACTTAGTTGAGTGAGTTCTCATTTCACCATCTGAGCTTCTGTGTCTCCTGTCTAGGTGTCTATTTCTTGCATGGTTTAGACAGTCTGTGCAGTCTTCAATTGTAGTTCTGACTAAGAGGAGTCGTCATAATTTACCCTTCATTTCTGTCAGAGACGGACAGTTGATAGGTTTTTGCCGTTGTTTACATAATGATTCCATACAGCCAGAAGCACAAAGGCAGTGACCTCATATTACCTGGTAATTTACTCCCAAATCAAGGACAAAAACTGTCTGACAATAGGCACGTGATAAAAGTGAAGCTTGTCATTTGTTTCCTTTCTTAATTTGAGCTGTGAATTTAACATATTTGTTGTCATTTTATTAATATTTATATGAGTATGTAGCAGAGTTTTATCTTACACCATTTTAATTCTTTGTATACCTGTTTGAGGTATGATATCCAATCAGATTATTTCTTTGATAATTCTAAGATGAAATGCATAGGTAGTAAATGTGTCATTTTTAGCACAATATCTCTATTTAAGTTTTCTTTGAAGTCAGGAAGTTTGGACATAAGCTGTTTATTATGCCATAGTTCCATCTCTTCCTAAAGAAAACCTACCATTGAATTAACTTTTGCATAGTGTTTTTCTATCAAAGCATTTGATCCTTGTTTCTGCAAGATAATCCTAAGAACTTTTTATTTTGAGAATAGAAGACCATGATGGATTTAATTCATAACGGGGAGCTGCTGCAAGGAATGTAAATGTAAGCGCTTGATAAGGTAGGATTTCCTAGTTGCTATGGCAACCTTTGGGTCATGAGCCTGAGAAAATATAAAGTAAGTCCTGAAGCTGTGAAGATGATTATAAAATTTAACTGTCATTCTTCATTTAGAGTTGATGGCAAACATTATTTACTTAAGTTTATCTCAAGGCAGGCGAAGATCCATTTTTTAAAATCTGAGACTCAGATCACAAATGAATCCATGTTGCACATGTCTAACATTATAAAGCACATGCAGCATTTATTATTCTAACCAGACTATTTGTACATAATATCCTGTAGATTTGGTCACCTTCCTATGGAAGCCGACAGTTTTCATCTCTTGAATTCTTAATGAAAACTGTAGAATGCAGTTGTATACATTGAGTAATTTTGCAAAAATGTGTGTGCTCTCCATGCCAAAATGAAGGCCTAGGGGATTGTATAGGAAGGAGGCCTTTGTGCCTTCTTTTCAGGTTTAAATATAAATGGCAAACTGTTTAGGGTGGACAAGCGCCAGGATATTAATACAGTTGTATATTCTCAAAATATATCACAACCTGGAGATTAAAGAGATAGGTTAGAACCTATTTCACTAATGCTTCCCATCTCCTGGTGGGGCACAGGGTTGTGGGGAGGGGGAGTAAAATCCGCTTTTTCTCCGAGGAAAGAATAGATTTGGGGTGTCAAGTTCCTAAATTGAGATGTGACGTTTACCTGTACACTATGACAAAGTGCCAGTTTTTCTTGCTTTAGCTTTTACAGAATGCTGTTAGTTTGCACTAATGACCTATGAGACCCATTGCAAATTACCCAGTCTTGCAAATTAGTGAGTATGTGAACAAACACTATAAAACTATCAGATACAGGATCAAACAAATGTCGTTTATTGCAGGAAGAAAAATAGACTTGCATATGGAGAAGGAATGCATTTTCACAACCAGATAAGTGCTTTCCTGTTGTCTGCTTGCCCACCGGGGAACGTCAACACATGATATGGTCTGTGGCAGCCAATGGCTTACTGGCTCTTGGGCAAAACACATCATTTTTTAAAATGCAGGCATAGAAAATCTCAGTGATTACATGCATAGTGGAATCTGGTATTGAATTGTTTCCCTTATACTTTGCCTCCTTAAAAGTATTCCCCTTTCCAGCTTCATATGCTGAATGTTTACACTAGAAAGGAGAACAGGATTTAAGGCTATTAAGAATAGCATGCATACCTGGCCGGCTTTTTTGTACCACACCCATCTGAACCTGGGGGATTATTTGTTGCTCCCCTTTTGGGGGATGAGGTAGAATCCAGCCCACACACCCAGCAGCATACACTCTGCTCATCAAAGCACTTTTCTTAGTTGGTTTGTTTTCATGTCTAGCGGCAGAAATAGCCGCTCTTTTACTTTCCTTTCTTCTTCTGGCATCTTGTAATTGCAACCGGTAATGTGGCTTCCTCCTAACCTGGAAGCAGCACAGAGACGGCAGCATTTCCCCACTCACACACAGCCTTGCTCCTGGCTATCATCCAATGCTGCTACCGTTGGGTCACCAATGGTGACCCAGTGCATCACCATTTGTCTATCACTCCATCTCCCTTCATTGAGAACTTTTCCTGGGCCAACCAGTTGCCTCCTTTATTTTTGTCACCCTGGCTGCATATGTTCTATCAGGTTTGCTAATAGCAATAGCCCCAATAGCAAAAACTATATCAATAATGAACATTTTCTTTTTTTCTTTTTTTTAGGTAAGAACATGAATATTTATTTAGAATGAGAATATAAATAACAACAAAGTACAAACTTTAGAAAGCTAACATATACCATAAACTTCACAAAATCTAGAAAATATAATTGTTTGAATTGCCTGATATGACTCTATAATACCTTTCCCGCTGTATTTTTATAGGAAACATCTGGAAAACTCCCATCAGGTGTCTTTGATATATCAGTTTAAAAGATGCACTTGCTATTTGTAGGTTTCTTATAGGTTTGGGGTTACAAACATGGGAATCTGAGAAGTTCTATTTTACATAATTACTAGAAAAAACATTTCTCTTTTTTCTGAACTTTAAGTTCAGGAATACATGTGCAGGTTTGTTACACAGGAAGACTTGTGTCATGGGGGTTTGTTGTACAAACTATTTCATCACCCTGGTATTAAGCCTAATACTCATTAGTCATTTTTCCTGATCCTCTCCCTCCTTCTACCCTTCCCCCTCCGATAGGCCCCAGTCTGTATGGTTCCCCTCTATGTGTCTGTGTGTAGTAATGGACATTTTTAAATTATGTACTAGGCACTGTGGTAATGTGTGTGTGTGTGTGTTTACTGAATGTTTTACCTGATATAATTTTTATACATACATATATATTTCACTTCATTTTAAAAATTATAGAGTAACATTTTATTTTGTGTGTGTATAGTTCTAAAGTTTTAACAAATGTATATGTTCTCAAGACATAGAACAATTTTGTCACAACAAAAATCTTCCTCATGCTCTGTGATAAGCATTTTGAGTGACTGCTGTTTAATTCTTATAATGTTATGGGGTGTGTACTGTTATCTCTTTTTTACTGTTTTATTTTTAATTTTTGCTGAGGAAAGTGAGACTTAGAGAAATTGAATAACTAAGCCAAAGTCACACACTAAATGAACAGGGAAGCCTGGATTGGAACTTGGAACTAAGTTCTGTCTAAGCCTAGAATTCCAGCTTTTATGCATTATTTCACATTACTGCTAACAGAACATGGCTTGGGGGCTATATGATCAGTACAAAGGTCTACATGTTAGTTTTATATGATATAAATGTGATGTTGCACCTTGTAGATGATCACAAGATATTTTTATGTGATGCACTCTCAAAAGACTCTGAAAGACTAGGGTTATTTTTTGTTTGTCTGTTTTGTTTTGTTTTGACTTCAAGTAAGACTAGTAAGAGGACTGAATTGAACATCTCAACTGGAAACCATTAGTGCTCTGCTTTTTAAACTAAACTTCCCAACACCCAAGTCTCATTACTGTCATGCCTGTTTCCCTCCCGGGCTGTGTCATACACATAGAAAGTGAAGCTGGGCTTTTTCATTTGCCATGGCCAACTCACACTATCCTATCCCTCTTTTGAAAAAAAAAAATAAAACCCTTTTCAGTAGCTGTGGGCTCCTCTGTGAGGGTGAGTCAGCTTTAGGAATAATAACCACAATCTTTCATCCACGCCTTCACTCTAATGTGCTGATGCTCAAATCATCCTAAATATCAATACAGAATTTTGCTTTAGACTAGTGATTCTCCTGCCATCACTCAGTATAAATCCCCTGAAGTGCAAAAGAAACTATGAGCAATAAAGGAGGTGCTAAAGTTCTATTTGAGCTGGGGGCGGAGGCAAAATGCTTTGCTCAGGGAAAGGCTAGTGCTTCCTAGATGGTTAGAGAAACTCCCTTCTCCTCAGAACTTTTGCAGTTTGGAGCCCAACCTTAAATTGAGCTTTACTAGGATAAATGTAGTTTTATGACCAGAGCCTACATGTATATCTCACAGTTTTAAACAGTGTATTCACCTCTTCCGGATGATCATAATCAGTGATGATCATGGTGAAGCTATGAGGAAGCAGCCCTCCATGTGCTCGCTTTCTTCTTGTCTTTCCTTCTCATAGTTTTGCTTCTTAATTATAATGATGCTAGACGCAGGCTGTTAAGGTACATTGTAAAAAAGGGATACAAGCATTCCCTTTGTATAGGTTGAGAAATATTACTCCAGCAAATTTTGTTTCAAGAGTTCTTCAGGACAGAATTTGGATAGTATGGGTTTTCTGTGATATATATGCTTAAGAAGTAATATTCACTGTATATTGGTATAAAAGAAAGAAAGGGAGCCCGATATCAACATAAAATTGTATTTTGGATTCTTTGATGCCTTAATTTTATCTTTCTCAAGGCAGCATCTTAGACCTTCACTCCTGTGATAAAACACGCTCCTGTCTAAAGACAGATGATGGGGTCCATTTTTAAAGTGAGGCTGTATTGAAAGCCTAAAAGCCAAGAAAAGAGTTTCTGTCTTCTATTTGTGGTTACCATTCATGATGAAGAGGGTGGGAATCATTGCCATAATTTAGATGCAGGAGCCCCTTGAAAATTCTCGTCTTCAGGAGGTCTCTAGGAATGTTATTCACATCATCACCGAGTAGCTAATAGTACTGAGAGTTGTACATATCTATGTTTGTGTTTGTTTTAATGTTTTACTTCCCTTTTTGTAGCCTAATTTAGGCTGGATCAACTAAAAAAAGTCTGTTGCATTTGCTTTTTATAATACATTTAGAGTAGATAATCTGAAATCACAGTTTTCAATCAGAAAGGAATTTTGGAGGCTTTTATGGAAAGATTACTACAAACTAAGTTTTCTTTCCGTTTTTTCTGATTTAGATTCCTTGAATGCACTTTGTTAATGTCTGAACACTGAATCAAAGAGTGTATTTCTCCCATTTTTAAACATTGCAAATTCAAGGCAGGGGCCTCTGCTTCTGTCTTCAAATGAATGAGAATACCATTTTAAGAGAAAATGGCGGCTAAAGTGTCAGTGCTCTGTATCACCTCTATCAAAGAGACTGATTACAATGTTGATGGTGATTTTCAAGGCCATCTCCGTCTTGCTTCTGCTTCTTAAGAATGTATAATGGAGTCCAACCTTAAGACAAATAGGTCAAACTGCAGAACTCTGCAGGAATATAAGAATGGATTTCAAAATAATAAAGCCGTGCAACTTTGAGATTCTATATACTATATAAGTATCTCCTAATTTAGAGGACATACCTTTTAAACATCTTTCCATCAGGATGCATATTGGTGTCTGATCTTACCATTCTCATGCATTTTCAGCTATTCTAGAATTTATTGAGTTACTGATGTTTAATCTTGAATGATGGTTGAAGAGGAGAAAAAGTACATACACTGTGTTCACCAATTCTCACTGCTGATAAACTGAAAACAAATTGTTCTCCCTGTGGGGCAGGAAAAAATATTTTTGAGAATATCCCATCTGCAGATAAAGTCAGTGGCCATTTGTGGTCCTGTCAAAGATAAAAATAAATGCCATGTTCAGCTGTATTAAATACTGTACTTGAGCATAAGGGAGAGTGTGCATTTGTCTTATTTCATTTGTCTTCCCAGTCTGCGCCCATTTAGTACTGCAATAGCAGTGAACTTCACGCGCAGTCAGGCCCGCTCTTTCATGTTTCCTTCCAGTTCTAAATTGAAAATATTTTTTTGAAAAGAACTATGACAAAAGCAATTTGAGTTAGTGATATCCTGAAAGAGAACCCAATTTAAGATTACCTTTATGGTTGGTCATTGTTACCTACAGTAGGCAGATGTCATGGTGATCTTCTTGATATTAGTATTCCGAGAGAGTCTGACCTGACAGTGTTCAGGTAACATCACAGATTGGGCTATAATATTGAAATTTCAAGTGCTGGTGCAAAGGGCTGCTCGCGGAAAGCTAGTGCAGAGAGAACCACTGTAACTGAGGAGGGCAGCCAGCCATTCTCCTCATCCTTCTATAGTTAGTAAATACCACGTGACAGTGAGTGGCTAATTAAAATGTGTGGAGTGTGAGCTTTGTAACTGTAAACTGTAGAGAAGGAAATCGGAAAACAATGGTGTCTTCGCTGATTTTCCGACCTGTAACTTAAAATGTTGTATCTTTCCAACTCTTTCTCAAAAACTCACCACGCTGGTGAAATGTAATCATATCTTTCAGATTTGTGTCATTACAACTGTAACAGGATCAATGATTCATGAACATACGGAGCTAAAGTCTCTTACAAGATGGAGTGGTGACCAGGAGGAGAACTTGTTGTTCAAGAGGACCATCTGTCTTTGAAAGTGTGATTTACTGAGGCATTCACCTCTGCCCCAAGCCATGAAGACAGGATCTAGTGACTGGGTCTCATCGCCTTTCTCTTCCTGCCTCCTTCCCTTTCTTCTTCTCCTCATTCTATCCTTAGAGCCAGAATCAGTCAAGAGATTCAGTAAGAAATGATGCTACTGTGAGTCACATAGCTTCTTAGAGCATCTTATTTACATTCCTAAAATCCCTACCAGACAAATAACAAGTGTTACAATTGTTTCTGTGTTTCAGATGAGGAAGCCAAGACAAGGAGATGAATTGGCATGCCCAACACAGAAGGGTGTCAGTAGCATTGCTGAGACTTGTGTCTAAGTCTCTGCTTTGTGGATTATTCACAGCAACAATTATTCCCGTGAGAATCCCTAATTACCACCTACATCCCTGTCAGTTGGTGGTGAATCTGTAACAATTCACAAACTGCATATTCTGCCTCTGTGTGATGAGGGAATCCACTCTAATTTTACACTACGCAGAAATGAAATGAGAGGCCAATGTTACTTCTAAGGGACCATGCAGTGCAGTCCAGAGGCAAATATGAATGACATCTAGCTCTGCCGTTTTGGCTGTTCCACATTAGTGCAGCTCTCCATTCATCTACATAACCAAGAGTTAGTTATTCTTAAACCCCAGTGTTCTGTCTACTCATGCACAATTTACCTGCATTTCTCAAATTCACCATCCCGTAGTGTGTTTGGCTTTCAAATCCATTTTGGTGCTTACAGTTTGTGTCATGTTTTTGGCCCTTAGGGATGCATTGGATCACATAGGATAATCTATTGAACATATATTAGTTTCTTGATCTCAGTAGAGTAATGGATGCTGAAATGTTTCAGCAAGATGTATTCTGTATCGATTCAGGAATTGCATACTCTGCCTGTGTCAGAAGCACAACATGTATGATTTTATTTGTGGCTTAATCAACAGGAAAAAATGCCAAGCAGCTTTGACTAGCTGGCAGTGGATCTGTTTGTGTTTGCCTTATTTTCTCTATAAGACACCTGCTGGAGATGAGAGCCGGCAGAAACACCGAGTAGGTATCCAGGGCTTCATTATAGCAGTATCTCTAATGATCAAAGAAGCCTTTTTTATACAATCTTGTTCCTGATCATGCAGCTGAACATCTGTCTACCTGTCTGTCCACCTTTTAATTGCATCATCCAGGTCTCTCTGATCCTAGACGGTCTGTCAATGCAGCTCTGCTTTCCACCATTTCTGATCATAGTTAACACAAAATTTCCCACAAAGCAAAACAGTAAAACTGAGAGCTTTCTAATAAACTTGAACTGAACCATTTTATGAGAAGTTGATTTTCTATTGCATATCCAGTGAAACCCTTGTGCTAATTTATTCTTCAAAGCCAAATACTGTATAGCAAGGTGGGGAATGTACTATAGGAGTACTTGAAGCATTATATTTACTGGATACAAAAGGAGCTTGTTCTACACAGATGCTGCAATCTGCTAAACACTGATTTGTTTTAAAACATTGGCAGTAGAAAGTCAGGAATTTAATTCACTGATTTATTTAGGTATTCACTTGTCAAATACTTATTAAGACAAACCCATTATGTATAGGACTGTGTGTGATTCGAAAGTGAGATAGTGTCCACACTCTAAAGATGAGATTCATGTAGATTAATTGTAAGAAAAACATTATACATTGATTTCTATAAGAAAATACTCAAAAAGTGGTGTAGTGCTTGTCTCAGTCTGTTTTGTCTTGCTACAACAGAGTACCCGAAGTGAGATAATTTATAAAGAAAAGGGATTTATGTAGTTCATGGTTCTGCAGGCTAGGAAGTTTAAGGGCATGTCCCTGACTTCTGGTGAGGGCTTTCATGCTCTGTCGTAACATGGTAGAGAAGATCAAAGGGGACGCAGACACATGCAAAGAGGAGGAAACCTGAAGAGTGTCCTGGCTTTATAACAACCCACTCTCTGGGCAAATAATCCATTTCCGCAAGAGCTAATCCAGCCTCACCAGAGTGAGAACTCACTACCGCGAGAACCAGCACCATGATGTTCATGAGGGATCGGCCCCCATAGCCCGGACACCTGCTACTAGGCCTCACCTCCCAAGCCCACCACACTGGGGATCAGATTTCCACATGAGTTTTGGTGGAGACAAACTTAAAGCATAGCAGTACTCCAGTGGAGGGAGAACTCACTTCCAGTGGGGCTGATAGAAAATGGCTTTATGGGCCAGGCACAGTTGCTCATGCCTGTAATCCCAGCATTTTGGGGGTCTGAGATGGGAGGATTGCTTGATTCCAGGAGTTTAAGACCAGCCTGGGCAATGTAGTGAGACCCTGTCTTACTAAGTTAAAAAAAAAATTAGCTGGGCATGGTTGCACTCACCTGTAGTCCCAGCTACTTAGGAGGCTGAGGCAGGAGGATCACTTGTACCCAGGAGTTGCAGGTTATAATGAACTATGGTTGCACCACTGCACTCCAGCCTGAGTGACAGAGTGAGATCCTGTCTCTTAAAAATATATAAGAAAAGAAAGAAAATGCCTTTATGAAGGGAGGAGCCCTTAAGTTGAGCATTGACAAATGAGGAAGATTTGTAGCATTTTAAGAATATAGTATTAATAGTTGAAGGTATTCTGAATAGAAGGACCAGCATTAGATAAAGCGTGGAAACAGGAAACCCCAAGTCATGGTGAGACAACAGTATGTTGTAGGCTAGTTTGATCAAAAACATGGAGAGAGTAATTCCACGAGAAATCATGCTGAAAAAGCAGGTGATAGTAGATCATTCAGAGATTTGAATATTATGTTAGGAACTTTGGATTTTCTTCAGTAGAAAGCAGGAAGTAGAAGTAATTGAAGCCTTTAAGAAGGGAAATAGCAGGATTTATATATATGTGTGTGTGTGTGTGTGTGTGTGTGTGTGTATTATATTGATCAAAGCATGCAGTATGGATTGCAGAGGCAGAGAGTGGAGCCTGAGAGATCCTAATAGTCCAACAAGGAGTACTGAGTACTTTAACCAGGGCAGAAGCATTGGGAGACAGAGATGAAGACCAACCTCAAGGATGTAGAATGTACAAAGGCAGGGCAATTGATCACAAAGGAGGGAGTGAAAGTAACTTAGAGAGGGGCCAGTAGGCAGGGTAGGTGGATGTACTGATGTGATGGATTTTGCCATGGACTTGTTGAATGCTCATTGATACTAGTGAAAGTGCCCAGGACTCTGTTGTCAATATAGAGTTGGGAGTGGATGAAATGCGTCAGAGTGTAGAAACAATGCATAGTTGAACTGATAGCATCTGATAAAACGTCTCCAAGCAAACTAGATTAACTAATAAGCATTGCTGTCTCATTGAGCTGATATAATACTTTTTGTTGTTGTTGTTGTTGAGACGGAGTTTCACTCTTGTTGCCCAGGCTGTAGTGCAGTGGCGTGATCTTGGCTCACTGCAACCTCCGCCTCCCAGGTTCAAGCGATTCTCCTGCCTCAGCCTCCTGAGTAGCTGGGATTACAGGTGCGTGCCACCATGCCCAGCTAATTTTTGTATTTTTTTAGTAGAGACGGGATTTCACCATGTTAGCCAGGCTGGTCTTGAACTCCTAATGTCAGATGATCCACCCACCTCCGCCTCCCAAAGTACTGGGATTACAGGCGTGAGCCACTGTGCCCAGCTGAGCTGACATAATTCTATGTACGAGTGGGGAGGCTTATCACAAGTACAATTTTTATTTAGGCTTTTTGAGATTTTTTTTTTTGAAAATTTTATAATTACCTGAGGCTTCCCTCTCTATTTTTTTACCTTATAAGAACCCTCAGAAGAATAGCCACATAAGTGGGCAGGAAGAAAAGGAGGAATTGGAGGTGGGTGTGGTACAAAAAAAAATGAAAAAAGCCAGAGAAAGGAGGAAGGCCCTTCCCCCAGTTGAAGGGAGAGTGCTGAGGTGGGAGTGGGTCAGCACAGTATTAAATACTAGAAGAGGTGGAAGTAGATGAGAATGGGCTATTGAGTGTAATGTTTAAGAAGAAGTTGTTTCAAGAGAGTAGTTTCAGTAGTTTAGTTGCATTAAAATGGTAGGAGCTGAAGGAAGGAGGGTTTGGTGAGGAAGTGGAGGCAGTAGGTATATAAACACCACCACTGGAGAACAGGCTGTGTTTCTCAATGGTGCTAGCAGAGGCCTCCTCTGGCAAATACATGACTTGAGAAGGCAGCCCAGGTTCCTTGTGAAGAGTCTAGTGGGGTGTAGTAGGGGTCACCAGAGGCTACATCTGGAGAGGCAGACTCATCCTGATCATGTTTCCTGGCCGGTAGCCATCTGAGCATTCCCTGGTTATTACCTGTATTGCTGAGATACTTCTCCCCACCTGAGACTCCATACTGAACAGTGGTGGGCATCAGGAAGCCATCATGAATCTCAATATCTTATTCTTGCTTGTGAAATAACTTAAGATATGTTGTTTTAACTTCCTTATTTAACCTCTCTAAATCATACCGTCTGAACCCTATGAGTTCAGACCTTAGAGTACCTTCAGATTCTAAATCATAGAGTCTGAAGATTATTTACATAGAATAACTGGCCTTATGACTGAGAAATAAAAAGTTTGCTTCTTATTCTGTTCCTGTACTTGAATTTGGGACTTAAATTACAGATGTTGATTACTAACAGAAGTCTGCTAAATCCTTGGCTTAGGCAGCATAATAACACAGCTGATCATAGCCAATAATAATAAATATTATTAAGCAATAATGAGACGAAAACTAGTGGTTGTCTCCTTCAATAATACTGGCTCCAGGGCATTTACAGTATAACATTTTGTATGTTTGCGTCAAATTTATGATTTTGGGTTAGATGAGACTGTAGGATAGAAACTTTAATTACAAGTTGGGTTTTTGGTTCATGTGCTGTGGAATAAGGGATAGAAACCTCAGAGATCTTTAAAAGAGTTTTTGGGGTCTCTTGAGGGTGGAGTAGTTATACTGGATCTTTTAGCTATAAAAAAGTCATTGGAAACTTTGGTTTTCTGCCTCTTCCCCTTTTAATGTCATTTCTTCACAGTAGTTTAAATGATGGCTAATTGTGCTGCAGCATTTGGTAAACGTCATATATCTACTTTTCTAAAAGCAGTGAAGTAGTGTAAACATGTGGCATCTTTTTTCAAAAGATCTATCCAGTAATTATCCTGAAGGCTATTACAGTATGCAAATAGCAAGGGGCGTCCTTTTCTCCTAAATTAGAATATCAATATTGATTCAACATGTTCAAAAAGAAAACAATATTTCTAACAAATGTTAATCCTGCTTCAGGATAGTGGAAAAGACGCTGGATGTCAAGGTTTGATAGGATTTTTATAGGATTTGAGTTCTGGGTGCCCCACTGACAGATCTGCCTGTCATTTGAGCTACTGCCCCTAGTTTCATTTTTCTCATCTACAAAATGGGCATGCTAATGTCTGCCCTTCCTTGGAGGATTGACTGCGATAATGACTTGGTATACCATAACATGCTATACAAGTGTAGATTATTATTATTTCAGGAGAAACTGTCATCTCTGAATTATTAATTATTACTAATTTAAAATGTTCTGAGCACCCGATTTGTTCTGGCTTCCACATGGAATTTTAATTGGCCTCAGATAAGGATGTGCTGTGCTTCTGCTCTTTCATGTTAGGGAAGTTGAGGTATGTAGATACGAAATTGATTGCTTTTTGTTTTCCATTGAAATCGCTTCTCCTTGCATATTATTAATGAGCTTACTATACTTGGTATAAATTAAATTCACATTGCCTGAAATTACTGCATGAAGCTACAAAAAATAATTTCTTCTGACAATGAAATGATAAGTCTTACAGGTACTTTCAGTTTTAATGTAAACATGACTGCCTCTGATCCATTTAATACTCCCATCTTGGTGTACTTGTATGTATTTGGAATCCCTTGACTTTAGACTTGAACAAGGTTGTCAGCAACTGTGCAGAAGTAAGTGTTTTTGCCATCACACCAGGTGGATGACCCCTCCAGCTGTTGTTTCAGTGGGTGGTAAGAAACAGAAGACAAGCCCCTAGTCTTCATTACTCTTAGGTGTGAAAAATTCTCCCAGTTGTGTTTTCCATAGGTTCCCAATATACCAATTACTTCCTAATGTCATGCAGACACCTATATTCTCAGAAATGCCAAAGAAAGGCTGCTCTGCAGTCTCTCAGAATTATTTTCCCAGCTGAATTTGTCAGTCCAAATTTAAAAGAGCAACAGGCAATTAAATATTCATTTTTAATTTTTTTTTTAGTCACTCACTGCTGCAGGTCCCAGCTTTTATAAGATTTCTCTGACTGTGTAGAGTACCGTATACTAAACCCTGTTTTCATAGTATGTATTAATACTCCCTTGCAGGCCCAAGTGAGGGTGAGAGAGATTTGGCTGGGCATTTTGGCTAAGCAATGCTAATTTATAGGCCTGGGCGGTGGAATATTATGGAAGTGTGTAATGATAATATCAAAACTGCATTTAATTCCTGAAGAGGAAGGAAGGCTAGCACATGAGAGACAGAATCTGCTGTTCCCTTTGTAAGTGAAAGGTCATGCTACTGAGCGCTGCGGGGTGGATCGGTGAGAAATGAGCTCCCGTTTGCTAGGAATTAGAATGAGTCTATCTGATTTTCCTTCACTTGTGACCTTTAAAGATGCAGCTTTTAGATTGATAAGCAGGTGGATGCTTTTAGTAACCCAATGCAGAATTTGTTTCATATAAAAAGACTATCTTTCAGACACTGAAGATATTGCTTCCACAAAGGGATTTTTTTCTACAAAGCCTCTGGAGAAAGAAATTCAATGATTATATCTTATCTGTCACACAAAGAGAAAATTCAGAATTACTGTATGTTCAATTAGAACATTTTTTTTTCCCCTCAAAGCATTAATCATTTTCTGGAACACACATCCTCCAGTTAAGAATCTCTAGGAAGGCTTGACAGTGGGCACTCCTCGTTGCTCTCGCCTCTGGATTTCCTGCGCCACTCCACAGAGCCTCCTCTGTGCCAATAAAAGAGCTTCCTGTGTTGCTATAGTAATCCTTTCATGTTGGGCACTACGCTATCTTGAAGGCAATCAGATGGGAACAAGGAGTGGGGAGCAGTACAGAGTTAATGTCAGACAGCTGAAGGTGATCTGCGCTATTCTATTTGGAGATGTTTTGGTATGCTGAAGACGGGATGCCAGGCAGCAGCGCAAGCCCTTAGCCCACTGTGGGCCCAATTTGATGTTTAGATATTTAAATATGGAGTTTTTTATAACACTTGTGAACTCTAAACGTGCCTTACTTTGGATTTAAACAGGTTGAAATAGCTTCCTTTCCACAGCCAACAAGCTCAGATTTCTCTTCCTCTCCACTTGTTTTCTGTTCGTAATTACATCATCCATCTTATTTGTTCTAATTTCCTCCTTTTATTTTCCTTATCTCCTCAGCCATCAACAGCTCAAGCCCATCAGTGTGTGTTTTATTTTGTCAAATGCTGGTGTTTTATTGGGGCTTCTGTGCTGTTTCTGTTTCTCATTTGATATTCCTACCTGATAAGAAATTCTTCATAAAGCACCCCTGATCAAATACATCAGGCCTTCGTTCTTTTCCTGTGTACAGGTTTTAATTTCCTATTCAAAAATCACAAATGAGGTTAAAAAAATGCCTTTCTCCCGCACAGTATGCCTGACTTTTTAAACGTTTAGGGAAAGCAGAGGAGTGAGCTGACTGACTTCATCCTATCAGACTTCCTGCCACTGTCTATGGCAAGAGTGATCAGCTCTGTAGAGCCAGCTTTCACATACCAGAAATTCCTCTCTAATTTAAAAATATTCTGCTTAAAAAAACTAACCCAGCAGCGTGTTGTACAGACCACGTAGATAAACATTCCCATCAGAAGTGTCTCAACACTGCAGAGCCCCTATGTATAGAAAATGCCAGCTTATCTGCAGGCAGAACCACCAGGCCTCTGCAAACGCTGCTCTCACCTTTCCGCCCTTCCCTCCATCCGTTTCATGTGCATGTGTAGTTCCACATTCACTGAAGTCCTCCCAGGCACTGTTCCAGGCTCTGAGCATGACTGGCCCTGGCGCTCGTGGAACCTACGTTCAAATCAATTTTGACCTATCTGAAAGAGAGGATACCTTTGTAGGAGGCTCTAGACCCACACTGTGTGTCACAGACAGCAGCCAATATGACTATTGAATTTAAGTTAAGCAAAATTCAATACAATTAAAAATTCAGGGCCGGGCGCGGTGGCTCATGCCTGTAATCCCAGCACTTTGGGAGGCCGAGGCGGGCGGATCACGAGGTCAGGAGATCGAGACCATCCTGGCTAATGTGGTGAAACCCCATCTCTACTAAAAATACAAAAAATTAGCCGGGCATGGTGGCGGGCGCCTGTAGTCCCAGCTGCTCCGGAGGCTGAGGCAGGAGAATGGCGTGAACCCGGGAGGCGGAGCTTGCAGTGAACCGAGATCGTGCCACTGCACTCCAGCCTGGGCGACAGAGCGAGACTCCGTTTAAAAAAAAAAAAAAAAAAGAAAAAAATCAGTTCCTTAGTCGCTGTAGCCACACTTCAAGTGCTCACATATGTTCAGTGACTACCATATTGGACAGTGCAGACACGGAACATTTTCATTATCACAGAAAGGTATACTAAACAGTGTCACTGTAGATCATCTGCCACTCTTAAAGGTAAACAATTTTTACAGAGGAAAGTCTGTAAATAAATAACTTTATTTATTTATTTTTATTTATTTATTTTTTGAGACGGAGTCTCACTCTGTCGCCCAGGCTGCAGTGCAGTGGTGCAATCTCTGCTCAATGCAACCTCCACCTGTGCAACTCCACCCTGCGGGTGGAGGCGATTCTCCTGCCTCAGTCTCCCAAGTAGCTGGGATCACAGGCGCACGCCACCACGCCCGGCTCATTTTTGTATTTTTAGCAGAGACAGGTTTTCACCATGTTGGCCAGGCTGGTTTCAAACTCCTGACCTTAAGTGATCTGCCCACTTTGGCCTCTCAAAGTGCTGGGGTTACAGGCATGAGCCACTGAGCCCAGCAATAACTCTTATTTTTCATCTCCAGAAATGTTTAAGCTTTTTTGGCTTCTTCGGTTCTTCCTGAGAACATTCAGCTAAGCAAAATCAACATGTTCCTTATCCCAACCTGGGGGTAGTGTGAGGTTTACAGGAACAGGACATGGAGGGAGGAGGGCAGCTGAAATTGAGGCTCCCTCTGAGCCACCTGAGTCATCTGCCTCCAGTGTGGAGAAGGTCAAGATGGGAAGGTTAAAGAGGAAGGTCAAGGTGGAAAAGCTGAGTACCAATTCACTTTTTCATTCATTTTTTTCCAGAAAGTTTTCTTAGGTGTTGAGAGGCAATTGCAGTGAAGTAAATAAAATATTTTTATCTGTAGTGGAAGGAGACAAGGGTCAGTGACAGGGTAGCATAAGTGCCATGATATAGGAATGCATGAGAGACTGTGGGAACTTGGAAGACATGGTACCTGACTGCCCTGTGAAGTGAGGACGAGGGAGAGAAATAGGAGGAGGTACATCAGAGAAGGACCACAAGTTGTGTGGGAAGTGTAGTTTTAGTTTGCTTGTCTTGATGTAGCCCTCTTTAGCATAAACTAATTTGAAAGCCAAGTTATATAGAAATAGGGGTTGGTGATTTTTTTTTCTTAATCCTAAATGTGATGGTATTTTTTTTTTAAATCCCGAAGGTGATCGTTGATTGCATAAAATCAGCAGTCATAAAATTCTGCAAGTAACAAAACCTTGTCGTTCCTTTGAAATATTTGCTGTAAAATGTAATTTTTCTCCTGGTCTTCGGGAAGAAAAGTATTTTATTTGGAGTGAAGTGTGAGGTCCTACTAGAATTCTAGATGACCCATTCTCTCCCCAGCATCATCTCTTACTCCTGGTCATGCTGGCTTCCTTGCTGTTTCTGGAACACAGCAAGCCCATTCTCCCTGTAGGGCCCTTGTTTTATTGCTCCATTTGCCTAGAATGAAACACACTTCCTCACAGATACTCACTTGGCTGTCTCCTTCACATGCTCCAGATTCTGCTTTTCATTTCATCACACAGAATGTCATTTCATGACAAGGCCTTGCTGACCACCCTGTATGAAATATCAGCCTCCCCACACATGGCCCCCATTCTCCTGAAGTTTTCAAAGCACTGATCATCACGTGACATAATGATGTTATTGTCTATGTATGGCCTGACTCCCATCTTTAGGATATATGCTCCCTGAAGACAGGGACTTGGACGTGTATACCGTCATGTGCCCAACACCTAGAAGAGTCCCTGGCATGTAGTAGTTCTCAGTAAATAGATACTGAGCACATCCTTTCTATCTTGATTTATGTTATGGATCCCAAAAGAAATGGTTAGGTTAACCATTCTGATGATCTGTTTCACTATTCCTTTTGTAAAGATAATTGAGACTTGGTGTTTTGTGGCAATTCGTAATGCAAGAATTCTTAGTAACTTAATCTCAGAGGCTACTCTCATCTTCACCACACCAAAGAACTGTTAAGCAAAACTGATGCTCTGGTGCTGTTTGTCAGATGCCTGGTTGTCTCTAGTGTGGTAGTGTTCAAATACAATTCACTGTGTTTGAATGCTGCTTCTGGCAGATGACTAGAGTGCGCTGGAGAAGCAGCATAGTGTGCCTGTGAGGCCAGGAGCGTGGAGCTCTCAAAGGACCATCTTGTTTTTCAGATTTTAAACCAGGTAATCTGGGCTTGCCTTTTTTCCTGCCTCCCTTCCTCTGGCTCCCTTCCCTCACTCGCCATCCCTTTCTTCCTTACGTCCATCATACCTTTCAGTAGAATAACAGCAACTAGTAATGAAATCATCCCCATGGAGGCAGGTGTTAGAGGTCCATCCCCAAAACCTTGTTTTCAGTGCTGTAGAATATCAATGTATAAACTTCAGAAGAAGAACGTCAGTGCAATATATACAAGCTCCTTTTCTTGCATAGCATGTCATTCTTAATTGAGAGAATGCAGTGTGTTCCTGCTTTTCCTTGGATGCTTGGCCCTAAATCTAAACAGGAAAGAAAAGGAAAGGCAGTGTTTCAAACAGGCAATAGTTGGGAGAAGGGGTCGGGAGAAACTACTTCTCTTTTATTGATTTTGTGAAATTGTTTGAAGAATGATTCAGCATTTTGGGGTATAAAAATAACAGCTTCGAGTAGCTTTTCAATTAGGCGAATGTACTTTTGCTGAAAGGTTCTGTTGTTCTTGGAATGCACTTTCCTTCTGTTCTTTTGGAGCCTCTTTACTCAGTAGTGATGTGACAGGAGGTGCGGCAACCTCCCCGACAGCCCTGCTTCTTCCTTTCCCTCTCTCTTTTGTGAGGCTGAGTTGCCAGGAAAACTGATTGGCAAAATTGTTCCTTAATTGGGGGGAGAGGTAGTTCTGCAAAGACAGGCACTCTCCAGAACATAACAAATTGAACTACCAGAATGTATGTTTTACCCCAGTTGGGTTCTGTTTCAACTAGAAATCCTAAGCAGCCATGGACTGGGTTTGAAGCAGGCACTTATTGTAAATTAAAATATTACTGAGGCTTACTTTTTCTTTTTTCTTTTTTTTTTTTTTTTTTTTGAGATGGAGTCTCATTCTGTCACCAAGCTGGAGTGCAGTGGCGCAATCTCGGCTCACTGCAACCTTTGCCGCCTGGGTTCAAGCGATTCTCCTGCCTCAGCCTCCCGAGTAGCTGGGATTACAGGCACGTGCCACCACGCCCAGCTAATTTTTGTATTTTTAGTAGAGACAGGGTTTCACCATATTGGTCAGGATGGTCTCGATCTCTTGACCTCGTGATCCGCCCACCTTGGCCTCCCAAATTGCTGGGATTACAGCGTGAGCCACTGCGCCCGGCCTACATTTTAAAAAATATTATTACTTAGAGCATGGTAATGAGAATTTTTGTTTCATTATTGTGTCCACTGTCAGGTCACTGTATTTAAACTCCTTTTAAAATGCGTATAGTAATCAGTTTTGTATATAAGCTGAATGCCCTGGGCTTTAACAGAATGGCTAATAGGTGTTTCCTGGCCTAAAGAAAATGAAATTTCCTTTGGTTCTCTTTGTGTATTTGTTCTGGAGTGTGAGTGTGGGTGTGGGTGTGTGAGTGTTGATCTGGGAGAGAAAAGATGATTATAATGTAGCATTATATTAGCCCTTGTTGAATATTTATGATAATGGGCCCTACAAATTTGCTGTAGTTGCAAAGTAAACTTCAGTGTGCATATAACGAGTAGCAATTTTGTTTGCTAATTTAAAAAGATTATATAAAAACATTTTTAAAATTTAATTTTATTTACACATATCTAAACTACCACCTTCTTTAGAAGAACTGAAGAACTAAGAGCTGATTATGTTTCTTGTTACTTCTGGGCTTACGATTGACAGGTGTCCGTGGCCTTAGAGTATATGATGGCGCTTTCTGCTAAGTTAGTTCCTTTTCCCCTCAAAACAACCGTGTCTGTGATAATTTTATGGATGGAAAATATCGAGGCTCAGGAAAGTAAAGTAACATCACTCTGTAAAAGCTGATATTGAGTGCCAAGGTTTCAGGCTCTTGGCTGGGCACTGAGGATTCATGCTAAGATTCACGCTCTGCCCAACAGGACCCACGTGATAAGAGAGCTACAGTGGCTCAGAGGGAGGGGTTCACCGAGAGCTCAGAAGCTCCACGTGTAACCCCAGCTGCCTGTGTGCTCTTAGACACATTAATTTCTCTTCTACCTCATCTATCAAACTTAGGCTACTGAATACTCTGTTTGTATTTGTTTTCAGATTAAATGAAATATATGAAAACACATAGCAGTCACTCAGTGAGTGTTAAATTTTTCTTTATATTTCTAGCCCAGGTCTTTTCTTCTTTCCTTATACCAACGTGCATCATAGACACCACACTTGTAAAACTCTATCAGCGGTTCCAGACTTCTCTCCTTACTAGCCGGGTGACCTTGAACAAGTTAGTCGACTCTCTGTGCCTCAGCTTCCTCACTTAAAATGGGGATAAGACGACTACTTCATTGGGATTTTATTGAGGGTAAATGAGCTAATGTATCTAAAGTACTTAGAACAATTTGTAACGCAGAATAGGTACACAATGAATGTTACATATTATGAGCTATAATATTAGTTTTTCTCCTTTAGATTATAAATTGTGTTCACAGTTGTTTTCAGTGTAAATTTGTCTATCAAAACATTTTAGTAAGTTCTAAATGTTTGATCTGATTTTAAGCCTGAAAGTGAAGTCATACTCTTCTGAGTCCTTCGACTGTATAAATCAGGGGGTTGGCAATTTGGTTTCTGATTCCTTGGCATTGACTGATCAACATTTGGTTCATTGGTGAGCATTTAAGAACCACCAGTGAGAGCATAAGAAATTAGCAATCCTTCATACTGTCAGGAAGCATTGAGATTGAGCTGTCAGAGGCTGAGGGTGAATGCTTCATTGGATTGAGCCACTGAACCAGCTGTATTTCTTTGTCTTCCATGGCATTCTTGGATAGAGTCCATTTAGCTAGGAAGTAAAGACTTTGGTCAGTTCATTTAATAAGAACGAACTTAGAAAATCCTGCATTGACCACTTAGACGTATTGAAAATAAGAGAACATTAGTTATTGAGCTAAACTCCTTTAAAAATAAATCAAAAATATTAGGGCATGAAACAGTGCATAACCTTTAACGTTAATGTACAGCCTAAATTGTAACTTTAAAGCAGTAGAAAATTTTTATTTTCTTTTTAAAAAAAATTAATCAGAGTGGCCATGTTTATTGGATGCTGGAGTGGTTGTAGTAGTGAAGAAAAAATAGAAAAGGAGAAACTAGACATTCCGAATTGTGTTTGGTCACACTATCTAAACTTTCATGAATGTGCTTTATTCCTTTTTGAAAACTATCTTCCTCTATGTTTTTCCTTTCTGTTATTTTTTTAGACAAACCTTGTCTGACTATAACCTTTAAATAATTGGTAAACTAGAGCAGCGAAACTGACATGAAAATCTATTGAAAAGAAATGGAAGCTGGGAGCATTATTCTAGTAAAGGACTGGCCAGCCTATTGTCCCCTTCCCTTGTGCTGTGTGTGGGAATTATTTCTGCTGGCAACAGACAACATTGACAGTAGTAGTAGTAAAATAATTCACATCTATTTCTATTAGTAATAATATAATACTGGATCATCTCTAGGCCACAAAATAATTGACCCATTTCTAGGAGCAGAAAGTCTTCAAACTACAAGTGCTTCTCTATCTGCCCACGTCTGCTTCACTTTCTCTTCCTCCTCACCACACACACACACACACACACACACACACACAGTTGAGCTTGTAGGTCTTCACCCTGGTTCTTACAGGCCCCCCTGCCTGGAACGCCACTTTCAGCCTCAATAATTCTATCATTTTTTGGGAGCTAGTCTAAGACCCGATCCCTTAAGCTTTTCTTCACTTGTCCATTGCATTCAGTCCTATTCAAGAGACATTTGCTGAGTGTAAAGCACTGGAGGTACCACACTGAAGAAGGTGGGCAAGCCTCTGCGCTCAGAGACCTCACAGTGAAGTGGGGATTTGTAAGCAAGGCCAGGCCTTTACAGCAGTGTGGTAGACACGACGACAGGTGGGGCACAGGGCACTGTGGGAGCCTTGCCCAGACCTTACCTAGTCTTCTGCACCGATCCCACTTTGCCCTGAATATCTGGCCTGGCTTTAGTAGCTTCCAGGGAAGTTGGCACTTAATTTTATGCTGCCTCGCATTGTCTTCTTTCTGTCTGTTATCTCCCTGGCTGGATGGTAACTAGCTTGAGGATAATAGACTTCATTTTATTTTTATGCTGCCTTTTTAAACCCTATAGGGTCTTACATAGCACTCAATGGATGGTAAATACTCAGTACACACTCACTGATTTGCTTAGACCCTCTTCCCTTCCCTCCACCTCTGTGGCTTTACACAGGGATGATTTCCCCTCACCGTATTCCTTCCGATACCTTCTATAATTTGCAGATGGCTGGCCTCTGAACCTTGTTTGCTTATGGGCGGTGAACTCCAGCAGATGGTAGTCATCGTCTTCTGACCCTGGGTTCTTGGGCAGCAACGTGTCTTCCTTCTACCAAACTATCCTTTCTTCCTCAGCTCCCATCAATTTCATTATACTTCAGGCTCTCCAGGCACAGATCTACCATCACCTCTTTTTGCATAGCCTCTAAAATGCTTTCCTCTTTCTGGGACTGTTTTCCTAATGAGGGCGGAATATAATTTAGAGGCTTAATTTTAGAAAACTATATGAAGCAGCAGACCCATAAAATGTTATGATTCACAACCACTTGTTTTGTTCTCATAATGCAACCTAAACTAAAAAGCCATTCATCAGAGCTATAAAAGCTGTTCATGGCTGTCTTTAGTATATCGTGTGGAGCATAATTCAGCCCACAGAGAGGCTACAGATGGATTCATGGGGCCATTTGCCTTGGTGTACGTTAAAGGCCAGTAATTTCTACGCTCTGTAGAACACTCTATTTTACTATAAACCCTGGATTTTTTCTTAACCCCACTTAGTTTTCCTTTCCATTTTAATATAAACGTGTCCCCATTTATAACCTCTTCCATCCCCTGTAAATAATTGCCAAGATTCTGACTGTTCCCTAATTCATAGTCCTTCTTGTCTCAGCTACTTTGACCATTTGAGAAGATTGGTGTATGAAGATGTGTTGACTAGAAGCCCAAAATGCAGCCTCCACGGAGAGTTGCCTTGGTCATCTGTCTCCTCTAACAACACCCTAGGAGAACCATTGGTCCTCCCGTCACAGCTCCCCAGAGAGCAAATTGCCAACACTTTCCTAGAAATGAATGAGGGAACAAAGCTGTGGGCATTCTGGGCTCTGTTTTCATAGTGTTATGATGAGAATGCACTGGTGATTGTGAACCCAAGTTGCTAACTATAGTGTCGTCAAAACTTAAGATGCCTCTTATATTGTGTTCACATTTAAATAATGAGGTCTGACCTTTACATTTACTCGCAGTCATGTATCTAGGTCATCACATCATGTTTTCAAAAGTACAAGATAATATCCTGGAAGTTAAAGGCTCCAGCCATAGGGTAGGTACACCTGGGTTTGAATCCTGGCTTGGGTACCAGTTTGGCTGTGCTTCCTTAAGTATGTTACATAACCACTCAGTTTCTTCATCTGCAAAATAAGGTTTCTCACTGAACCTATCCCATAGGATTACGGTGACAATAGCAAAAGATAATCCATATAAGACCTCACCATAGTACTTGGTTCATGGTAATCAGTATGACATATTCAGTAATTCTTTTTTTTATTAAGAGTCCACCAAAAAAAAAAAAATAATAAAGCAAGGAACTGGAAGGATCTTATTAAATCTAGACAAACATTTTCAATAAAACTCTAAGATGGACGGCTTGTGTGTCTTTGATACATGTTTTACCTTCTAAAGCTAGTTTAAATTGTATTGTAAACAGAAGGACATCTAACAAAAAATGAACCAGTTATTTATTTAACCCCATGATTAAATGTCAGTAACATGTTCTTTTTTCTTTCAGTTAGCTATTAAATATAGTATTATGATTTTTAACTTACCTTTTGCACATCAGTTGTTTAGCTGAAAAGTAAATTCTTTTTTTTGTATTAGGAACTAAGCTTTTTTTCATTGAAAACTGCTGTAGTTATAGACAGCTCATGTATTTCCACTTAAAGTGTACCTTGTACTGCATATTTGCCCTGGATCTGAAGATCCATCTTTTTTTAGCAGACTCATTTTAAACTCTCACAGAACTAAATGATTTCCTTGAAGAACAAGTTTCATTATTTGGCAGATGAAACTGGCGGTGGCCATTCAGAATCTTAGTCTGGATCACACAATTTTTAAAAGCTCAACAACTTTGAAATAAATTCATGCATAATTTATAATAGAAAAATGGTTAAAAAATCGAGAATTGTTTTGAAAGTGGCTTTGCCCCCCTTTTAAAAATCTATTTTTCTGCAAGATGTAAAAATAGCATTTATCTTAGTGTTCTCTTTAAGCTTAAATCTTGAGGGGGACGATTCCCTAAAATTAAGCTCTTTTGGCTGAATTAATACTCCCATTATTTATTATTTTTATTGGGAGTTCCTGGGCATTCCCTGTGCTACAAAAGAACCTGCCTCCTACGCTCTGGATAAGTTTGTTAGGTCTGTTCAGAACAGCCTGAAGCAACTGTGGCCAGGCATCATCCATAGGACCCACAGCTTTAGGAATGCTCAGGCAAAATGATACAGTGTGGTTCTTTCTATAGCCCTTTTCCATAATGAAAGAAACAGAGTCTGTCTTGCAGTTGGGTGGATTTTCCCAATCTACTGGGAGTTCAATCCATTTATAGCTAACATTAGGTCAAGGCCAGAGGGGCCATGGCCCTCGCAGTTGTCATTAGTGAGCTCTTATTTCTATTCCATTGAGAAGCTGAAATTGACAAACTGTCTAGGGAGATGTGCAGTTTCTAGCTGCCCGTTTTTGAGCAGAACGCATTAAGGATAGGTCACTTGTCATGGTAGAATTCCTCATCATTAATCACTGAAAGACCAAATTCCTAGGTAAATAAGTAAACTCGTTGATAAAGCCACATCTTGATAGAAAATGTACCTTCTTGACATCCTCCTGTCTGCCAGCCTGGTCAGCAATGTTGCTGCCCCCTCGGAACAGACAGCCTTATTTAATTCTGATGATGGAGAATCACCATGGATCTGTGAAGACCTGAGTCGTAGCTGTTGCAGGAGGCCTGCTTTGATTTGTATACAATGTGAATAACTGTCTGTGCATTCGGAGTGCTGTAATTTTTTCTTCTTCTGTGCCTACAGGGACTGGATTGCCTTATCAGGGTAAAGTTCATTCGGTAGGACTAATAATTAATCCCCTGTTCTTTTTGTTTCCTGCTTTCTTATCTGGTGGCTACATTGTATACAAATTCCAGCATTTTTCATCACTGTGCCAAATAAAGCAATTTGGAGATGCAAGCAATAAAAAGCTTATTTTTATAACCCCTCTAGAAGGAAAACTGCTCAGATTCCATTTGAGTGAAAAAGGCATTCCGTTTTGTGGCCATGTTTACATCTACTACCTAAACCAAGTTCTGGGAGAACGGGATGACCCGCTGTGACTGATGAGTCTCTATTGTCCAATAGAGTCAAAGAAACGATGGTATATTTGTTAAAGATATTGCCACTATCCATGAGCTTCCTGTACACACCACACTGCCTGTTTTGTTTCTCTTGCTTTATAACTTTTGAAACACAGAAATAAGATAGTCTGTAGAGGTTATCAACTCAAGATTCACATCCTTAACTGGATAGCAAATGTCTTACTAATTGAGGCGTGTATTTAACTGGATTAAATCCAGTGGCTTGATGTTAGCATGCAGTGCGGCCATGTCTGCTGTCCTTTTATGAGAAGGGGTTTAGCTTTCTACGACCGTGCAGTATGCGAGTCACACACTCATCCTAGGGTACTGGCTTGCCGTAATTTCATTTGGGGACAGGGGAACATTGCAGTGTGATGAGCTGGGTAGGAGCTAAATATTTCACATGTAAGAAGGAATATTGTTCTAATTAAACTGAATTTGGTGCCCATGGCAAGATCTGTGCTTAATATATTTGGGTATGTGTGAAAAGTTACATGTATTTTTTATAAGTTGGTCCCCATCCCATCCTTGACAAAAGGCTTTTGTTTTGGATATCATTACGTAGAGGAATTTTGTTTTGAATATCGTTACATAGAGGAATTATGTAGTTAAAGATATTTCATAGCACAATACAATCTGAAGAGTTGTAACAGTTTCCCAGGCCCTTATTTAAGGGAAGAGTTCAGTTTTCACCTATAACTTGTAAAATGAAAGAGCAAAATTCTCTTTGCATTATCTAATACAGAATCTATTGTACAAATCCCTGAGGTTTTAACTGTTTTTCATTTAGAAAAGAAAAGCAACTATAGCATAAAGTAGATCTTGGATATTCAGGAGAAAATCAGGACTGAGTACAGGATACTCCCTCTTTCTTAGCCTGAAACTTTGCTCTTAGGTGGTCTTTGTGAAATATTTGGTTGGGGAGGAGGTGGGTAAAAATGTTAAGTATCTGATTTCACTTGACAACCCATTGGCAGGCATTGACTATACCCCCAAATCCATGTTTGCAACCTTGAAACGTCTACCTAATATATTACAATTAGAAATAAGTGCTAGTGAGTCTAGTTTTCTGACTTGTGGGTTGTTAAAGGGTCTGTCCACAAAGGGCTAGTGGAATGTGGGATTGGAGAGGATGACATTCGTAGGGACAGGATCGTCTTACCAGTGGTCTCTGAGGGTCTGACTCAACTGTCATCTTGATTTGGGTGACTCCGAAACCTGCAGCTTCACCCTTGAGCTCACTTAGAAAATGTAGTTCTACACACCATCCGGCTGGTTGAATGCATTATCTGCTTTTCCCTGCCCACATCCTCCAGGCTTCCCGTCCTCATCAATAAGTCCTCACCCTCCAGTCTCAATCTTGGCATTTTCCTTTATTCCCTCCATCCTCTCTCACCACCATTTTGTGATCAACCACACTGTATAAACTTCTTCCTTGTAATTCTAGGATCTGATCTTTCCTGTGGTGACTGCTGCTCCTCCCTCCCTGGTTCAGGCCAGCATTGACTTGCCTGGCAATGCTCCAATAACCTCTTCGCTAGTCTTTTAACTTTCGTGGTCCCTGCTTCCCACCCTATCACACACACAACATTCAGTCCTTCTTACAAACCTCTGTAGAATTGTTCTGCCTGGAATACGGTGTGGAACGTGATACCTCTCTACCCTGTTCTCTCTATACTCATCAACCTCCAACTACCTTCAGTCACTTTTCAACATGTGTAGGATAAAGTCTCTATTTCTGGCTCTGGCATTCAGAACCCTCCACAGTAATGACAAAATAAGGTCCTTCTTCCTCTCTCTTAACTCCTACCAGTCCTTTCTGAAATATTCATATGATCTTTATTATGCCCTGCTCCTTATCCTAGTTATATGAAGACCTTTCTTATGTATCCTACTAAATCCTGTGCTAGACGTTAAGTTCTATTTCTTTTACTTGCTTATATCCACCACATACAATTCTAAGAAACTGTGACCAATACTAATGATAGCTAACATTTATTGAACATTTACTATGTGCTAGTTACTGTTCTAAGTGTTTACATAATTTTTTTCTCATCTTAGTTCACTGGGCAGGTATTATTATCCTTTCCATTTGTTACAGTGCACTTGGAATTTAAAGAGGCAGAAATGATCACTTCTGCGCAACATAATCAGGCAAGGTTTCATGGCAATCCACAGGATATAGTGGTGAGGGAATTGATTGTAGAGATGGGCATCTCTACAGGGGATGAAAATGTGATTGGGGAGAGGTGGGAATTACAGGATAGGTAGAGAGGGGCATGGTCATTGGAAGTATGATACCAGGAATGGAAGAAACTGAGGATGAGGATGAATCTTGTATTAAGTACATTGGCAAGCAGTAGAGAAAGGAGTTCTGCAGAGATTTGTGCCTAGACCACTTGCTCAGTAGTTAGCACAAATGGCTTCATATTCTTTTGGTCTATTCTGTCTGTACAGCTAGATCCTAAGGTCCTTGAGGAAGGGGAATGCAGTTTATTCTTTTTGGTAGTTTCAGCATTTAGTCTATAGTAATTGCCTGGTCAGTGTCATTTTATGATGAGCATGAGAGAAAAAAATAAAAATATTACAAAAGGCAGTCTCTCTTCCATTAACAGAAGCCTTCTTCATGTGAACCAAGCATGAGGGTGGTATACAAAACCTATTTGGAGCAGGAACTTTATGAAGAATAGAAGAGCTTCTTTCCTCTCATCTTTCACAATTACTCGACCCTAGTAATCGTATTGTTTTAATCTCTGAATTCAGTGAAGGGATTTATAACTAGCATTTCTACTAGTTAAGATCTGCTTTAATTTTGACGTTTAGTGGAGTAGTCACCATAATTTCAGTGGACTGTAGATTATTGTTGTTATTATGAATGACAGTGTTCTGCACATTCTGTTGTTATTAAAGAAGAAAGCATACCTTACTCTTTAGCATGCATTTCAGGGAGCTGTGAGCCCCGTGTATTTTGTCAGGCCATGGCTTTCATCAAGTCTCTGTAACAACATTAGAGCTTGGTGGTTGATGTGAGCTTTCAGGGTGTCCATGCTGCATAATAATACTAATAGGCAAAACAAAACAAAACAGAAACTTGCAGTAGCAAAAGATGTTGCTATGGCTTACTTTGTGGTGGGGCATTGTGTTGCTGGTCAGCAATATGTTCCTGTCTATTCAAGCTGGCTTTTGGCTACCAACTGTGAGATGTTTCGTTGCTCACAAGCCTCCCCCTGTATTCTGTATTTTGCCCTCGGGCTCGCAATTTAGTGGATGCAATCTTGTTGAGAAAATGTGGTCTTTATTAGTGTTCGGCACAGATCGACTTTTCTTTTTCCGCTTCTGCAGAGCTAGTGGGATGCTTGGTGCAGGGAAGAAACGGGACAGATGACAGTATGAGGGCAGGAAAATAAGGGTTTTCGGGTGCTGAGAACCAGAATGCTGGCTTCGTGTAGAGATGATTGGAGCATCTAGGGTAGAAACAGCTTATTTGTACCCACCGGGCTTTTGGCAGCATTCCAGTCAACAACTAATTGTCAAAGAAAGATATTTGTCAATAAAAATACTTGTAAGTGAGTTTTTAGGTACATGAAAAATAAGGAAACTTAATTGTATAAGACAATTCTTGCCCTCCAGAGGTTTATGATGTAATGAGAACACAAAAATAACGTCGATGCTCCCCAAGTCACCATGAATATGTATGGTTTTACATACAATATTTTAGTTTTCACTGTGAGGATCTGTGCATGTATTCTTGTGAATATTTTTCTATCTGTCTCCACGCCGCTTTGTCTGTTGACTTGGCTCTGTTTCATTGATCTAATGTATTCTACAAAGAGATTTGTGAGTGGCATGCTGCAGCCTCTTTTCCTTCTCCCATATGCTGTCTCTTTAACAAATGCCCACACATGTGACTTTCCCCCTCCTCATCCTGATGGTGCCTATTGTTTTAAGCAGTTCCTCAATTTATAGGTGTTACTGGGTAGCTTTTTAAGCACAAATACAAATGCATTGCAAGTGGAAATTAAATGCCAGGGTATCTGTGAAAAATATAAATCATAGTCATTTAAAATAGTCATTCTATGAAGAATTGTAGAGATGTGAAATTAATAAATACTAGTATAAGCATTAAATATTCACTGCCTGCTACTTCTGAAATGGGACAACAGCATCATTTTTTAATGATGGGTAATGATAAAACACATCAATTTTAAATAACCTGTTTTCTCCTTTTCTCTTTCTGAAGCTATGAGTTGGCAAGCTTGAAATTAAATACAAGTAATGGTAATAACTAAACTTCTGTTAACCTTAGTCATGGAATAGACACATTTTTGTGTTTTCTGGATGTTCTGTGGCTATTTGAAAAGACCAGTAAATTGAAAATTGCAGCTAATGGGATCAGCTTGAATTTAAAGAAAAAAAATATGTCTCTGTTAGTGGAAAACAGGAAACGTGGAACCTTAAGTAGCAAGTGCACCATTATCCCCTAATGCATTCTTATTTGTCTCCTTATTAAAGCTCACTGGGTCCTCTTAGAGTAGTTAAAATGAACCTTTAACTAAGATACTTTTCTACTCCCTCCCCTCTAACCCCTCTAAAATCTCTCAAAAACACCTTTATTTTTAGTTATGCTTCACTTGTTCTTTAATAAATTACTTGCAAAATACAAGAGTAGAATTAAAGAGCCAACAGTTATACCTTGAATTCATATGTCCCTGTGCTATCAAAGAACTGTGTACACCTTTTATCTTCAATCTTATACACCATACAAATGGAATTGACAGAAATTGTTCTCTCTATTTCATAGATGGGAAACACTAAAGCATCTGTCTCCTAAGGTCACGTTGTAAAGCATGTTATAAGCTTATGTGTCCTAAGATGGGGAAGGGCAGGATGTTGTGAGTCCCCAGCCTGTCTAGGGAGGTTGGAGTGAGGTAAGGCCTCCTGAAGGAAATAGCACCTGCACTGACATCTGAAAAATGAGTTGGAATTGATTGGGCAGCCAAGGGGTGAGAAAGACGTGGGCGAGAGGAGGACATGGGTGGGAGGACGTAAGCGAGAGGAGGTAGGCATATAGAAATGACTGTGTGTGGCTCCCACGGGGAGGGGCCATGCCGTGATGTTATTGGGCCTGATTCTGGGCAGTGGCATAATGTGGGGAAGGATTTTTGTGAAATTGCAAGGAGTGGGTTTCCCCAAGGTTTTCCTCGCTCATTCTTTCCCTCGTGCTGGTTAAGAAAATGGCATGACCATTGAGAGTGGTGAAATGTAATCTTGATTGTAGACCTCAGTTACCTCAGCTGAAAATACCATGGCAGCAAGGGGCCTTGAGACAAATTCGTGGGAAGGGACTTCATAGAGGACCCAGAGCAAGAGTCAAGACCGGGCCAAAAGGAGAGCGCTTATGGTGAAAGCAGGACCGATCTGGGGGAAGACACAAGATCTGAACTTCTGATGTCATTGCGGGGTCACTGGGCTGCCACCCCACCCAAGAAATACCAGTATTTATAGACGTCTGAAGCATCTGGCCTGTAAAGAAAGGTGTAATGAAGTTATTAATCCTATGAGGACTCTATAAAATCAAAATCTCATCCTGTGGTTCTACTCTTTACTGCACATTCTCCCGGTTTTTGTTATTGCTGTTGTCTTGTCTCCCCCAGTTTTTAGGCACTGTGCTGCAAAGGCCAGGAGTGGCTCTGACAGAAACATTGCCAATGGCATTATTACCCTGGACCATTGTCAAGATTTTGTATTAACAAGTTGTATGAAACTGAAATGCGGACAAGGGGAAAAGTAGACTTTTTTAAAGCCCAGCCATTTTGTTTTTCAAGGGACAAATCTCCCTGGGTGATAACTACCAGATTGATGGGGATAGTGAAATGGCACTCAGAAAGGAGAACTGTTAACACAGTGTGCTAGCAGAGCCTGGTGCTCGTGCTTAAGCACCTGTGCCATTCCGTGATTCAGAGCAAGAAATAGGAAACAAACCCCTGTTGTCTAAAAAAGAACCTAGCAGGAATAGTCTCTGCGTTTCCATTTGAACAGAACTCCATTAAGAGATTACTAACTAAGAAGCACTAAGATTTATGGTTGAATAAGCAATTGAAATCAAACCCTAAAGCTTATCTAGATGAATTCACATGCTTCTTTACCTGCAGATGTTGGCTGGAATTATGCACACCTTATGTCAATATTGAAAAGCATGGGGTATGAAGTGTGATTTTCAGGGAGGAAAATAGATCTTGAAACCCACCAAAATGTACTGTGGTTGGGGGACTTTTCTGGAGAGAACAGAACTTCTATTTAATGGGTATGAAGACCAACACTCTAGTATGTAATGTCAGTGTGTGTTTACTGGGACACCCCTTTGTCATGTATCTTCAAAGATGGCATTGAATTTGTCATGAGCTATAGCCATCTCATTCTTTCTCCAGGCGATGTTTTGATAAATGTTGATGAGTTTATAACTGTAAAACCAAATGACATTTATAGTGTGATACACACTTTACCCATTGCATAATTATATCTAATGGCTTTGCATGCAGAAAGGCATTTACCATTTACTTTTGTATAATATGACAATCTAAACCCCCAGGCCTAATTTTTTTTTTTTTTTAACACAAAGATAAAGACTTAATTAAGAACCAAATACAATTTATTTTTGTAACTGACATTTAAGGTACCTAGTTCTTTGGTTAAATATGTGATAAAAATCATGATGCTTCTAGTAACAAAGATCAGTGGGTTTCATTTATTTCCCTCTGTCTTTGAAACATTGGTGAACTCATTTAATTATTGAACTGATATCCAGTATGACTTCTTGTTTCTCATTTCTAGTTAAAAGAGCTATTTTGAAAGGTAGCACAGAATTGAATAATGTGTTCAGTTAATGAGGAACATTTAAGAGATGTTTCTGAATTTAATATGATGGGAGAATAATAAACCACCACTGTAGTATAGACATACTTTATCCAGACAGTCATGATGTCTCAGGCCTCTTGGTTGTGGTCAAGCAAGGTTTTATTTTTAGCCATTTAGACATTTTGGAATGTTTATCATCATACAGTAGGTCACTTAATAGATCAAAACAGTTTTGTTCTTTAGTCTTCATGTCAGAAATATAGCTTTTAGTATCTTGTTAGGATATCTACTGTGTTCACGCGTAGACAACTAAGTAGCTTTCTCAGAAACAAGGCTGCTGTAGCAGTAGGTTTATCTTTCTGACCTGGTATTGACCCTACCTGCCCTGACATTGACGGCCTCTGATCAGCCTACCAATGATCTGAAGTTAAAGTTGTTCTCTCTGTCTGCCTTTCCACGGTGAAAAACTTCACATCCTTGCTCTCTTTTTACAGGAAATAAAACTAGATCGAAATACGTCTCTTCTCAAGTGTTTGGTTATAGAAGTAATCTTATTTTGAGTCTCCATACTTCTGAAAAATACTGAATTATTTGTGAATAACATGAAGTTTGTCCTCTTCAAATTGCTGATGTTAGATCCTATTGAGACTCTAAGCCTTATGGAATGGTGGAGAGTTAAAAGTTTGTTTTTGTTTGTTTGTTTGAGGTTAAACTCATAATAATCTAGCTGTATACTGGTTAGGTCTAACTGATTAAAATTTTTTTCTTTTAAAATATGAAAACAGTTTTTATATATACCTGAATAAATATGGAACTCATTACTATTTGATAATTGGCAAAAAAAAGTCTGTTCATCTTAGTAAGCTCATAAATAAAGAGTAGGGTGTTCACTGATTTCTGAACTTGAATGCACAGTTTGGAGAAATGTTGCGGCTGAGTATAATCCTTTGGCTAGGAGGCGTAATAGAAACAAGAAATGCACTGACCACAATTAAAATGCAGAAGTAAGACTTTTGCTTGTGTCTGAGGTCAGGCTTTTAATAATGCATCTGTGAACTGCTTTCTTTTGCCTTTAACAAAATTGTAGAGCAATAGTCTTTGCAAGTTCCTAAAAAAAAAAAAAAAAAAAACTATAATGAACCAGAAAAAAGTAATGTTAAACTAACATTTAAGACCTTCCAGAGAGGTTGTAGAATATATTGGAAGAAGGAACAGAGTAATTTTCTGTGTAAGAGTGATTAGGAAGAACCATTTTCATGCTTTTAGTCTGAGACAGGTGGTATAGATTAATGTTGAATACATACAAAATCTATTGAGACTAATTAAAGATGCATATCCACATGGAATACCACATCTCAGTGATCTTTGGCAGCCAATCCAACAAGCACATGTAGTGTTTATACCAAGCATTTTTCAAATGTAGCCAAGAGTGGTACCAGTGAAACTTCTGAAAACTGCCCTGAAAATCCTTAGTCTCTTTGTATTATAAAGTCTCTTGAGAATTTCTACCTCCAATAAATGCTTCTTGGAATAGAAAAGATTATAACCTGTGTTCATCTATAATGGGCACAAATATTATATAGCAATGTAGAGTACTAGTTGACTGTACCGATCAAAATCCTATATACAGAGCTTCAATTTAAGTATTTGGCAATAGCTGTAAGAATGATCTTGACCCTTCACTTCCTGAGAGGGCATCCATTTCTAACCTGATACTTAGCCTGATAAAGATGAAGCTGTACTAAGGACCTATCTCAGGTGTTTAATCCTGGAGAGTGAATTAACACATCAGTCCCTAAGCCTCTGTCCCTCATCCAGGTTGGCTTAATACCCTTTGGTGACTTGATTGCTTCTTACAAATGCTAATGAACAGTTCACTTTGACACTGTACACAAACACAATCTGGTGGTTGTGTTCAGATGTGTTTCATACTGCTAATGAATAAACTCCCAGTGGTTCACAGTTAGCTGAAATAAGCAATGACTTGAGGTATATCCCAAAAGTGATTTATTAACCATGTTGTAAACCGAGTGGACTGGATTTTAGAGAAAGTGGGAATGTTCTCTTGAATTCAAGGGCCAAAGTAAGCAGGATATTTTAAATAAAGGAACTTAATAATCTTAGATAGTATCCATACCAAGGTTTGTATTGGGAGTAGGGGTGAGAGTTGGGAATATGTACAGGGAGATAAAAATGCCTGTTTATCATTTAACAGAAGAGGTATCAACATTTGTCTGTAAAGCTTTCTTTTTAATAAACATTGAATTGGAGCTTTGCTGGGCCATCAGCTATCCAGTCAGTAATGGGCTTCAAAGAAGCTACCCTTTCCTTCCTTTTAAGGTTTTCACCAATAAAGCAAATCCTATAGTTGCAGCAAGAATAAGAAGGAAATGTTCTGGAAGAAGAGGGGAGGGGGTGCCCAGAACTTATGGGGAATAGATTAATATTTATAGACATCGGCAATGGTCTCTTACCAACATTTATAACTCCAACAGTAGCAGATTGAGGGCTGAATCAACATTTTCCCTCCTCTGTAAAATAATAAATATGGTAAAGTAGCTCTCAGAACTGCCTTTATCATAGGGATAAATCAGGACAGTTTGTGTTGCAGGAGAGACTTAAAACTTATAAATATGTTGCCCTTTAGGCTACTATTCATCAAAGTGTCTGATATGAAATCTAGACTAAAGGCTTTTGTTATTGTGTGTCTGCGTATTCTCTTTTAGAAGTATAAATTGGAAAGAGCACTGTCATTTTGGTCATACTGGCCTGCTGTGCTACTTAAATGCATGTCCCTTTTGGGATGTATTTGAAGAGAAGGAAATAGTGGGAGTTGACGACTGCACACTTTTACACAAATCCTCTTCGTTGCCTAAACCTTCCTTGCAGAAGGCATAATTTCCAGCAGGAAAAATACAGTAAATAACCGCTTGACAAATGATCTATTTTGGTGCAGTCAACTTTCTTCCTAAGACACTGGAGTAGAGAAGTTGTTCCTTAAAAGCCTCATCAAATCCAGAGGGACGTAGCTTTCCTTCTTGGTGCTCCAATTCAAATGTATACAAATGGGCATGGCTAAAGGTTCTTTCAGTTTGCAGAGGGAAAGCATATCAGGCTAGTGACAGATGCTTTACGTCACATGACTTGATGGGTATTATGGTATATGAAATCTCATATAACTTTGCAATCCTGATCTGAATGTCCTGGCTTCTGTGGTTGGGAGTCAGAGTTGAAGCTCCAGCCCTGTCCTCTACTCCCCTTAGTGCCTTTCAATGTTGAATCACATATGGTGTATGGAATCACCTGCCATTTGGAGGCCCCCACAGAGTATGTACTGAGCAGTTTTCCTTTTTCAATGTGTAGTACAGCTCCTAGTTTTCAAGAATAACTAATTGGGAGCATAAACCTCACTTTGTCCTTGAATGGTTTGCAATTTAGGAGTCCTGAATAACGGAAATGGAGGGCCTACAAAGAGGGCATCGAAGCGTGCTGCAGTTTGATAATTTGCCCGCTTGGCTTGGGTAAGCTGCTGGTGTGGAATTGCCCTGGGAAGAAACAGCAGACCCTCTCAGGTCGGTAGCTTGTCTCTGATGTTGGTTTGGGGGAATTTAGAGAGTCGGGGAACTCCGATGACCCCTTGGGGCCTCTATCCTGCCATGCGTGTTTTCACAAGAGCAGAGTGTGGGCCACTGGGTTAGTTTGGATTTGCTTGAATGCCAGCATGTGGATAATACACTTAGATTGGAGCGGAGTGCTGAAGTTGTACCAGGCCACACTCATGTATAGAAACCATTATTCCTGGGAGTCCAGTCTAGAAGCTATGGCTGAGGAGAGAAATACTTTGAACTATGGGATCCAAAAAGCCCATTGGTCCCTATCTGACACCCAAGCATGTTTACTTCCTGCTTGGCCACGTAGCCAACCAGAAGGGCGCAATATGGTGATGTCAAGTTCCGCCTGTGTGTCAAACTGAAAAGACGGCAGCTCTGCAGGCCCCACTCATTCTGTTGAGGTGGTTGCAGTTTGACTTGCCAAGTCAAATTCCTTGTACTCTGTACAAGTCAGAATGCCCAACCTTATCACTGGTAACTGACTCTAAAGAGGGGCTCAGAACGGGAGAGCACAGGTTTTCTCTTTATCAGATGCCTTTAAAGCCGCTTCGCAGCACATCCCTGTGATTGCTAACACCATTATGAAGATTGACAGTTTCATCAAGAAAGCAAAGAAGAAAATCTGCAGACAATAAATGGAGGCAGTGCTGGGCCCTGCTCCGGTTACCCTCAATAGCACTTCCAGAGCGCTGAGCTGGGGCTGGGGTCCTTTCCCCCCTTCAAGGACCTGTGGCTTTTTTTTTATTGAGCACAGAGCCTGAGAACTTTTGTGGCCCTTTTCCTAGTACAAATTAGTGAGGAGAAGTCTGAAGAGTGTAGATAGAGACTTGGTTGTGGTGGTGAGGATTGGTTTTTCCTTGCCTGAAAAGGATGGCCTGAAAACAAGCCTCTAGCATTGTCCAGCAACTTTTCCACCTCGCAGGCTGAAATGCATATCCCAAAGTCTGCAAATATTTTAGTACAGTGGCCAAACCGGAGAAGCTCAAGTGTAAAAAAATCAAGAATGTTCTTCTAAGGATACAGAATATCTCTGAATTGTTAGCAGTTATCTATAGCTAATAATCCTGGGCACTCTCTTACCCCAAGCCAGCTGCATCACAAATATGTGGGCTGCTGGCTGCAAGGCCAGTGGTGTGAATGATTCAATGCAAACCCGTCAACACTACTGGGAAAACAATTCTTCGTAAAGACTTACTGGAGATGATTCAGTGCCATCATCAGCAGAAGCGAGCAGCTGTGTGAAACCACCGCTTCTCTGAGCTTCGGATGTGCTAACGATATATTCTCAGAAGTAAATAATCCTTTTGCTAACAAGACGAACCCTATTTACTCACTTTCATTCTGTTGAGGTTTGAATTCAGCCCAGTGACCGTGTCATAAATATCATTCTGACCCCCAAGGGGGCTGTTCCTGAATCTTAGTTCTTTTGCAAGTGTCCTTCTCAGAGGTTAAGCTGTCCACCCAGCCATGTTGCCTTATATTCGTCGTATTTTTTAAAGGAACTGAAGGGGTTAATTGGTTTCTTCAGTAAAGAGACTTTTGCCGAAGAAAGCAATTTTAGGTTAGTTTGTGTAGTAGCCAGGGAAATGTACTCAAAGGGGTGAACCGTGTTTCTGTTGTGCAGATAACCTACATACTGCTTTAGAAATGTGTGATTTCCAGCGTGTGCTAAAATAAGAAGTGGTTGTTTGATTTATCTCCCACAATGGTATGGCATTCTCTTCCTAAGTGGCATTTCATTCGCAAGCCAGGCACTGTAAATTTGAACTGAATATGTAAGTAAATATCCCTCAAGGAGATAGCACACTGGCTGGCCTCGTCTGAGAATACGGCTGCTAAAAATGAAGCTCTTGGCTTTTGGAAAAGGCTCAGCACCTGAAATACATTAGCATCCAAAAGAGGGCATGGTGTGCTCGCCAGCCAAACAAACTGAAAGTTAGTCTGAGCTATAATTGTGGAGCATCGCCTACAAACAAAGTGATATTTGGGTTGTACCTCCTACATTTGCCCTCAAGCACTCAAACTTACATTCAACCCATTGGAATTTTGCTTTGAACTTTCATGTTTGGGCACATCACCTCAGTGCATGGCAACTTGGTACGTGATAGCTTTTACTCTAGCATCTTTGCGTGGCAGGGACAAAGACAGTGACAGTGTTTTATGAAGCCCTAACAGGATTGCTGCTGTGCATAATTGTTAAAGGGCTGTCGATCTACTGATGTGGAACAGGCAAGAAGCTTAAAGAATGGAGAAAACCCATAATCGCAGAGTAACTTGTATTCTGATTTATTATTTATCACATCACGGTTAAAACAATTTCCTAGTTTTGTGTATTTTTAATATTGACATTGAATTTTCACCTAATGCAAAGGCAGGTTTCAGAAACTTTTTAAACATTTATATATGCAGGTAGTTAAGGGGGAAAATCCCTTTTTTATTAAGATACAGAATGCATGTTTATCAAAATTCATCTCAGATTGCATTTAGAAATATAGATACCTTGGGTTTGAAAGAACTTACTGGGCTTCACGGAATGACAGATATTACTGACAGAACAGAGTTATGAATGATAAAAGAACCCAGGAAATGCTTATACTCATGTGGCTATAAATTAAGTAGTAGAAGAAAGACTGCTATTTGTTGGCTGGCACAGAGCAAGCATTAAGTTAGTAAATGTGTAAGATAACACTCAGGGTACATCTTGGATTGCTTCATGGAGAAGTACTGAACCTCCTCTGTGGCTCAGTCCCACGTGGCTGATGGCCTGTGAGCCCACCACTCCCACGGGGTTCTCACTGACATAATGCAGACATGGCACTCCAGGAGGCCCCAGGCAGTAGCACAGGAGTCCTGCACAGAGATCGTAGCTGAGAAAGTCATAGAATTCTAGAAAAATTGAGCATTGTAAATGTTGGTTTGTGCTTCAAAATGTTACATTTCACTGCTATGAGCAACATCTGTTCAAAGTCACCTAATACTAAGACATGGCTGAGCAATATTACCTTTGTTTTAAGCATAATTAGCAGCTCTCTGGAATAACTGGTACAGTCCAGCCCCTCTGGAAATCCTGCTGGCTGATGCCCACAGCACACTGAGTGCTGGCGGGTAAGGCTGCCTTTGCACACCTGTATAACTCATCTCTTACCACGATGGTTCTTAAACTTCAGGAGGCCTCAGAATCATCTGGAAGGCTTATTAAGACATTGTTGGACCCCACTTCTATAGTTACTGATGCATTCAATCTATAAAAGGACATCCAAGAATTTGCATTTCTAACAAGCTTCCTCATGATGTGAGGCTGTGGTCCAGGAATGACCATTTGGGGACTGCTGTCCTTTTAAGTGAGTTATATGGTTACCAATAATCAATTTCATTGGTTTACAAACCACCTCAAAGAAAAGACCTGAGAGGGGAGGGGTGGTGAGGAAAGACCTGGACTTTACACCAAAAGATTAAATGAATGTACAGCCATACATTTCAAATCAAAATGTTTATGGCATATATGTATCTTTTCTTATGATTTCCCACCATAAGTCATTCTTTTGAATTAACCCAGTGAACTACCGGTCCCAAATACAGATTAGACAACCTGTACTGTAGGAGTAGTGTTTGTGTTTACAACACAGGTAGGTGTATTCAGTGGTGGAGACCGGGAAACTTTTCCATGATTTTCTGAGAGATGAGCACTGGAGCATGTAAAAATACAAGGAATACATACCAAAAGCATTTTCTGTGTGGACAGAGGCAGGGCTAAATGGCTGAGGAACGAAAAGCCAGAACATAAAGGAAATACAACAGCAAGAATGCACTGACCAGGGTTCCCAGATGTGGCATAGCCTGTGTCTTATAGACCAGAAGCCAGAGGCCCAGGAAGACTAGGGCCAGATACTGGTCTAGGCACTGGAGAAAGCACCATGAACAGGTTCCTTCTGTCTTAGAGGTTAAAGTCACTTCTTTCCTTTCCTCGTGAGAAAAGAGGAAATTTCAGTATTGGTATTGAATTCCTAAAATAGGAAGATGTTATGATTCCTTTTGTTAAAAAATAGGCAAACAGAAAACTATTTCCTGATGTAAGTATGTATATTCAAGAAGGGGGAGGGGCATGTGGTAGGTGGGAGGCAGTCTCATAAACAGTATTTCGAGAGCAAACACAGTCTAATGAATGCCTTACATTTTTCTTAATGCTAACGGACTTTTCATTCCTAATATAATGGTTTGCGTGTGTGTGTGTCCCTCCAAAGAGATGGAGAAATACTGTGGTGTCGTTCACTTACCTTCATGGTACCCTTGTTTAGTAAATGGGGTCAGGCAATAGACTCTCCTTCCCCATTCCCACCCCATTCCAACTGGTTCTCATGTGTAGGTGTGGAAAGAAGGATAGTAAGAGAAATCATCATGACTGTCATATAACAGCTGCTGTTTATTGAATCCTTATAATGTCAGACAGCACGTTCATTGTCTCATTTCATCCTCGCATCAGTCACAATGGTTCTTAATATTTCCATTTTTATAGATGACAAAATGGAGGCTTAGGTTAAATAACTTACTCAAGGTCACAAAGCTTATACAAGTTGAAACAGGATTTGAGCTCCATCTGATTCCACCGTCAGAACTCTCATCATTACCACAAACCTTGTACAGGAGCTTTTGTTGTGTTCATGGAAAAACTAGGTCTCTGAAACCTTCATTTTGCAGAGAATGTTTTTCTGTGGTCTTGAGATAGGGTACGCCTGTCCTTGGTTGCTACAATAGATGACAGAGATGGAAGTGACTATTTTAGAACTGAATGTGCCATCCATTAGCCCATAGAAAGGAAACATTTTTGAATGTTTGTTTTTTCTAATTGTGGGTGTTAAGTAAAGTGATTGGACAAACAGTTCTCTCCTGCTTGGTAATCTGTTATAAATCAACCTTCAGATGTTAATAAAACAAATCAAGACTGACAAAGGAAGTTCCATTTGTATTTTAAACTCTCAATTCATCAGGGTCTCCTCCTTTAGATCTTCTGTGAGAGTGTCCTTGGTCTTAATGTAGCTGGAAGATAAAATGCAGATAAAAGAGTCATTGTCTCAGAAGAGCATTAATAAAAAATGAATGTTGATCCTAATTGAGTAGTATTTAAACATACGGGGTGGAGGCAGCAGTCTGCAGGGAGCATCTGAGTCTGTTAGAATTTGACTCTCGATCTCATCTTCCTCCTCTTATTACCGGGACCTCACCACCCAGCTGCCTTCTGTGAATGTAAACTGTCACAATGGAATCAGAAAAGATATATATAGACATAGTACTATAGCGGATTCTCAGCTCCTTTGCTATCGTTGTTCTTATTTTGAAACAACGTACTACTATTCCTCTATCTTTTCCTAAAAATCTGTTCATAGAATGTTCAATTAACTCATTTTCTGTTCTTCCCTTTTCATTGTTTGCTGTTTCTGTTTACAGTGGTTCCTGATAACTTAGTTTTAAGTTCTCCTTAATTCTGTTATGCTGGATATAACAGAAAGAACTCGTGATGGTCAAAGGTGAAATAATTTGAACAAAAATATTAATAATGATAGTATTGGATTATAAACCAGAGAACAAAATAAATATACATGAGTCCATACTGATATAATTAAATTACTGAATAAAGAAATGGGAGGAAAGAAAAATGTCTTCCTTACAGAAGAATTGCAATTTAAAGAGTGAAAGAAATAAAAATATTACCACTTGAACACTGAAGTAATTTCTACAGACAAGATCCACTAGTGGATGCTAAAATTAACAAGTGAAAGTTTAAGGAGAAACATGATAGTTTCACAGCCTCCAAGTATTTTCCCCCAAATATTTATTAATTCCTCTGGTGGTTTTAACATACACATATATCTACAAATTCTTTAATACTGCTCCCTCTTAGGAGATGGGGCTAAATTCCCCTCCTTGTGAGGATGGGCTGGATGTCAGTGACTCCAATTCCAATGAACTGACTCTGGAAAGGTAAAAGTCTTAACTTTTCAGTGGAAAAACCTGGCATACATCACCTTAACCGGTGGATCAAGGTTAATGTCACCAATAGTAAGACTTTGATGTCATGTACTTCGTGATACGATGCAAGGAAGGGGCATGTCACCTCTGTGGCATTCTTCCCCAAATTCATAACCTCAATCTAATCATGTGAAAGCATGAAACAAACCCAGATTGAGGGACAGTCTACAAAATAGTTGACCAGTACTCTTCAAACTGTCAGAATCATGCAGTATTGTACCAACGTTCACCTCTTAGTTTTCATAACGGTACCACAGCTAAATAAGATGTTAACATTAGGAGAAGGTGGATGAAGAGGGCTTTATGATAACTTTCTGCATTATTTTTGCAACTTTTCTGTAAGTCTTTAAGTATTTCAAAATAAAATGTTTAAAAAAAAAAAAAAAAAAAAAGACCCATCAAGGGCATAGAAAAGCTTAGGTGAAGAAACCCTAAAATGAATCCTCATTTATCGACTCATTCGTTTATTGATTCGTTTGTTCATGCACTCATTCATTTGTTCACTCAAGAAGTATTTGTTGCCAGACACAGTACCAACAAAGAAAGTAGCAGCCACTATGGCTTTGCAGAGCTTGGTACGCAATGCCTGGTTCAGAGGAGATATTGGTTCATCACTTGCTTTTACTGTATCACAGCCTGGGGTGGCATGTAGAGGTTTGAACAAGTGCTGAAGCAGGACAAGTGAGGTGCTTATGGAAGCACACAGGAGAGGCACTTAACCTAGTTGTGGGAGACCACAAAAGGCTCCCTGATCAGCCTTTGTAATATGAGTAAGCCTATTGTTTAGTCTTTCATTTAAAGTGTGTTCAGTGTTTTCTATGGGATGAACATACTTGTGACTTAAATTTTGAAGTTGATTTCATCCTTGTAGATTCTAAATGCCTTAAAAGTGAGTGCTTTAAAAGTAAGAATAGCGTAAGTTGTTTATATATATCCATCAAATCCTAGTTGGTAACACAGAGTTTTTATAAGGAGTAAAGGGGTCTCAAATCCCTTTGGGTTAGAATCATTTGTTACTTTGAGTTTTCCTTAGCAGCAAAAAAAAAAAAAAGAAAGAAAAAAAAGAAAAGAGAAAGAAAAAAAAGTGTGACACAAAATGTATACATGCTGCAAATATCTTCGGTGGCTCACGCCTGTAATCCCAGCAATTTGGGGGGGCCGAGGTGGGCAGATCACAAGGTCAGGAGATTGAGACCATCCTGGCTAACATGGTGAAACCCCATCTCTACTAAAACTACAAAAAATTAGCCAGGCGTGGTGGCGTGTGTCTGTAATCCCAGCTACTCAAGAGGCTGAGGCAGGAGAATTGCTTGAACCTGGGAAGCGGAGGTTGCAGTGAGCTGAGATCGCACCACTGAACTCCAGCCTGGGTGACAGAGCGAGACTCCGTCTCAAAAAAATAAAAATACTTATTGGAGTGCATGAAATTGTGGATGTTAAAAAGATGTTTTCTAAATAGGCTGTAACCAGAAGAAATATTTTTACAACAGTATTTTCAGTGGAACATTTTCAGAAAAAGAAACTTAGAAACAATGTAAATATATAACAAAAAGGAGACACTGAAATCATATTCCTATATGATGGACACATAAGACAGTGATTAAAATTATAGAATTTATGTAGATGTGCACATCACACACACACACCCCCTCAACATATGAAAATGAAAAAGGAATACACTAAAATATTAATAATACGTATCTCAGAGTTATGGGATTGTGGGATTTTGTTTATACTGCTTTGTTTTACTTTTTCTACCATGAGTATATAATTTTTATAATTAGAATGAAATTGTCTTGTGTTACTTTTTGAGAGAGGCATTAATTCTAAAAAGTAGTGGTACAGAGGTCCTGGGACTCTTAATGTATGGGTTCAGTAACAGAAGTTCTAACTGAAATGAGAATCAGAGCTCAGGAAATCTAGTCTGAGTCCTCCTGTGTAGCTAAATAGTAATTTCATATTAGTATTATTTTTGTGTACCGTTTCTCAATATGTTTTTAAATAACTTTTTGATGGTTTTATATAGGAAGAAATACTGTGCGCATCAATAGGTGTACCTTCATGAAATTTAGCCTACCTCATGGTTTCTCTCTTACAGCTTGTAAGTCTCAGGCATTGAGAAGCACTTGGCCTATGTAGCAAGTGGGTAGACCGCATTGCAAATTCCCAAGAAGGTACCTACCAATGGTCTCATTAAAAGCACTTGGAGGTAGGCCAGGCATGGTGGCTCAGGCCTGTAATCCCAGCACTTTGGGAGGCCGAGGCAGGCAGATCACAAGGTCAGAAGATCAAGACCATCCTGGCTAACACAATGAAACCCTGTCTCTACTAAAAGAACACAAAAAATTAGCTGGGGGTGGTGGTGGGCACCTCTAGTCCCAGCTACTCGGGAGGCTGAGGCAGGAGAATGGCGTGAACCCGGGAGGCGGAGGTTGCAGTGAGCTGAGATAGTGCCACTGTACTCCAGCCTGGGCAACAGAGCAAGACCCCATCTCAAAAAAAAATAAAATAAAAAAGCACTTGGAAATCTTTTTCTAAAAATCTATTATGATTCAGTCAACAAGCACAGCCCCTCATCAATCAATGTTGGTCATTCTCATGTAGCCGTTTGACCTAATGTCTTGTCAGCAACTATACCCCCTCATTATTCTGAAAACTGACCAGGCCTCGGCCATTCAGGCCATCAGGCACAAAGATAGAGGCTCACTGGCCACAGTACAGTATGGTACAACTGATACAGTATGGTACAACTGATACAGTATGATACAACCATTGAGAGTTCTTTCTGTTATATCCAGCCTACAACCAATATGTGTGATGCAACATATTACCTGATACAAACCAGGGAAGGGAACCATTTTTAGAGTGTTGAGCTCTACCTGTCTTATTCTCTGCACATTGGATCATTAGAGACTGTCCTGAGACTAATCCAGAGAGGTCAATCTAAGCACATTAAAACAGAAGGGTGGCCAGGCATGGTGGCTCACGCCTGTAATCCCAACACTTCGGGAAGCCAAGCTGGGAGGATCTCTGGAGCCCAGGAGTTTGAGACCAGCCTGGGCAACATAGAGAGACCCTGTCTCAAATTAAAAGAAAAAAAAATTAGGCATAGTGGCATGTGCCTGTAGTCCCAGCTACTCAGGAGGCTGAGGCAGGAGGATTGCTTGAGCCCAGAGAGTTCAAGCCTCCAGTGAGCTATGATAGCAGCTCTGCACTTCAACTGAGGTGACACAGTGAGACGCTGTCAAAAAAACAAAAAACACAAACAGAGTTAAGAGCCATCATCTCAGAGATGGAGACAGGACTGAGCAAAGGAGAGGCTAGAACTAAAGTGAAATGAGGCGGGAAGGGCATACAGCCAGGAGTGACAGAGGAAGGAAACGATGCTGAAGAGTTTAGGATGAGATCTTTAGGTGGCAGGATGTCTGCTTGGACAGTGTTTGGAGGAATACTCCTTCTTTAGCTCCTCTTGGGCTATACTGAACCTTAAGGAAGTAGACTCCTAACAGATAGGTAGAGTCCCTAGCTCTGCTTTGATCTATAGATGAAGCAACTCTTTCCTTTAAAAAAATAAAAAGTTGGCTGGACATGGTGGCTAACGCCTGTAATCCCAGCACTTCAGAAGGCCGAGGCAGGTGGATCACTTGAGCTCAGGAGTTCGGATTGCTTAAGCCCGGGAGGCAGAGGTTGCAGTGAGCCAAGATGGCACCACTGCACTCCAGCCTGGAGAGTCGAGCAAGACTCCGTCTCAAAAAAAGGAAAAAAAAAAAGTTAAGACTGGATGTGGTGGCTCACGCCTGTAATTCCAGCACTTTGGGAGGCTGAGGTGGGCAGATCTCTTGAGGCCAGGAGTTTGAGACCAGCCTGGCCAACATTGTGAAACTCTGTCTCCACTAAAACTACAAAAATTAGCTGGGCGTGGTGGCACGCTCATATAGTCCCAGCTACTTGGGAGGCTGAGGTAGGAGAATCGCTTTGAGCCTCGGGGACAGAGGTTGCAGTGAGCCGAGATCACGCCACTGTACTCCAGCGATGGTGACAGATCAAGACTCCATCTAAAAAAAAAAAAAAGTTGGAAAGTCAACATATTTCTTTTTTTTTTTTTCATGTTCTTTAAAAAAAATTAAAAGCTTTCTAGGGCACCTGTGACTACCATTTGTTTTTCTTTATGCTTTGAGCTACAATCATCTAAAAAATAAAAATGATTGAGCTTCTTATCTTCATTTTCCTCTAAAGTAAGACTCTTCCTATTTGAAAGATGGATGGAGGAAAGGAAAAGTATAGGTGAACTACTATGTCTCCTTAGATTTGAGAGACAGAGGGAGAAAAGGAAACCTTAGCTTTCTTTAGTACTTACCGCCAAAGAACTCAGTTATCTTATTGATCTTGGTAACACGTTATAATAAAAGTAGAGCTTTAGCTTGTTGGTTTTGGCTGCCAGTGTCCACGACAAGATTCACCAAAGATGGTTTTGGACTCTGGGCCTGGCTCTAAGCTATAGGGCCCAAATCTTAGACAGTTGAGATCCAACAAAGCTGGGTTCTGGAGTAGGTCGGGAAACAGAGCTGGTGGCAGAGTGCATCTCGGAGTTCCCTCTTTGACCTGTTCACAGGCCTTTCATTGAGCCTTGTTTACCATGCTTTTCTTGTGGTTTGTGACAGATAAGAACCGTATTGATTCCTAGCATCTGCTAGCAGTAACCTTTGAAAGGGCAGGCGATGCATCACCACAGAATTTTATCTATCAATATCGGAGTAATAGAAAGACAGGGATGACATCTAATCACAACACAGCTGGCAGATCATAAATCTGAGCTGATACGGTACTAGTAATGGGCAGTAGAAAAAAAGGGACATGGATTAACATTCGGATAAAGTCAGGAAGTCATTTACATGGAAAGGACACAATCTGGCCATGAGAAAAGTCTTCATGGAAATGATCACCCTCAAAGGCCTGAGAAGTTCAGTAACCTGCCCAAGTTTATCCAGTTAGTCAGTGGAAGAGCCCTGCTGTAAGCCTCAGTTTCCTCATCTATAAAATGGGCAAATACTTTGATGGATGGTAGAGGATTCAGTTAGATTATGTATGCCAATTCCCAAAGCTTAGACCCTGGATCAGCAGCGTCAGCATCACCTGTGAGCTTTATTAGGCATGCAGACCCCTGGGCTCCACCTCACACCTGCTGAATTTGAAACCCTGGGAAGGGCCCAGCAGACAGGCCCTCCAGGTGATGCTGATGCATGTGACAACGTTTGAGAACGCAGATGTGTGCCAACCAACCAACAAACACCCTTAAAAGGGTGGCCTGGCGTAGAACTAAGGTTCAAAGAAGCAGCATTTAACTACTGCTTTTATTACTATTAATATTACTTGGTCCTGTCATTTATACTAATACTTTACTCTGTGTACAAGCCCTCCATTCTTCATACTTTTTTCATTCACTGGTGAATTAGTGATAAAAATAAACATTTTTTGACAGGTAAACATTTTTGATATTTAAAAGATATCACAACTCCTATGCTCCTCTGGTTACAATGCTAGAGAATACCAGCATTCTAAAGGTTAAGGTTCTAATGTGTGCTTTGGACATATTTAGTGCTTTTGACATGTCAGGAAGCTTCCAGCCTGGACAGTGAATAGTGCTACAATTTAATAACATAAATGGAGTCTGTCTGATTCTGCAAAGAAACGGCCTTCCTTGGGGCCCAGAATATATAGTTCCTTCTGCAGTTCCACTCACAGTATTTTTAATCATTTCATGTTTTTTATTATATCCCAAGTATAAGGTGCTACAAAGAGTCCCTGGTGCTGGCAGTCACTCAAAAATTGGCAAATCTAAAAAGCGAATAGAACAGCAAGTAGCCCATTAGGTTATTTTTTTCTTTATTTAAAAAAAAAAAAAACTTTTTTAAGAAGAAAAACTACCATGTAACGTTGGAAGGGTTGATTTTTGGCATCTTATACATGAAAAGTAGTCGTAATAAAGTTCCTCAATTGTTGGTGCTTGTTCTGCAGAAATTATGGCTGTGCACAACTGTGAGGGCTTAACTGGCTTTCCATGAAGTACATAATTCACACTCTAAATGTGACAAGCATGACTGCCCATAAACCTAACGACTTTTTTAAGAGACCGAAATTCAGAACGTTGTTGTCTCTGAAGCTGCACTTCAGTAACCCAGCAGAAACCGGTTCAGAGATCTGCTCCCATTGCAGTGAAGGCATCTGGACATACCAGTGGTAAGAAGAGCCAACAGCTTTCATGTAAGAACCAGTTTTTTAGAGGAAGGAGTAAGTGTGAACCTATTGCAATTGCCATATGTTAACACAAAGAATAGGAACTAGAACATGGCAGTGGCCATTTTGCTGCTCCCTCTCTCTCCCTGCCCACCTCCAACCAGGAAAAAAGTTTACTAGAAAACGGAAACAAACTGAAGTCCTAGGTATATAAATTTTCAGAGTGATAGGAAAGAACCTCCCCTACACTGAGCCTTTCACTCTGAGGTGAATTCTCTGGTTTCAAGGTAAGTGTTACTTCCTCCTGTGAGCCGCTGCTAACGATGCTGTTAGCCTATGTCCGGATGGCACGAGGCACACTGACTCCAGTGACGGAGAACAGGGCCAGCAGTCCAGGCTGATCCATGGCTCTTCATTAAGAGGCTGTGTGAAATGAAACTGGTGTTTACTTTTTCTTCCCCTGAACATTCTATGAGGCTCATTCCAAGCCTGATTCTTTCTGCCTCAAGCTTAAGACTTTTGCTCTTTCTCTTAAACTTCTGTTTATGCGGTTACCTATATTTTTGCAGCAAATTCTATCTGCTAGCCAGAGTGAAAAGGCCTGTTGTAATGGGTAGGATAGCTTTTATTTTTTTCCTGCCTTCAAATCATATAGCTGAATTTCATCACTTTTATAACAAACCTCTGTAGCTGAAAAGATTCAGTTTTCATTTTGGAACACTTGCTTTCTTTCCCTATTTGCTGTTTTTGTCTTCACTGGCCTAACACTCACAAACACAAAACACACAGTAACAATAAAACCAAATAAGCAAAAATTTAACTAGGGTGCTACAGCTTGTGAACCGACAGACCCCACTAAGTGTGAAAGCGCTGGCTAGAAGTAGTCATTTTTGCAACTAAGTGCAAAATAATCTATGCATTGGTCACAGTCAGCTAGCTGCTTTGGGAGAGGATTTTTCATTTGTGCATTGGTGCTTGTTATTTTTCATCTGTGTATTGCTTGTTGTTTGCAACTTGAGGAAGAATGATACATTCAGTTTCCTATTGACTTTATCCATGAGCCACACCAACTTATCTTCATGCAACCTTGAAGTTTTAAAAATTTGTTTTTAAACATGTTTATTCCTGGAAACTGGCCTCATTCGGTGGCTAGGATTCGTGATCTTCTTCATCCCATGACACACCGAGATTCACCAGTTTCCTCAAAACAAGTTATCTAGGAATATTTCTCTTTCTAGGATCTCCCTTGGTTAAGCTGTTAGTCTTATGTTTATGACTGTGATATAAAAGAGTGATTAGAATTAATATACTCCAGGCCAGCGCTCCTCAAATTAATATGCATAGGAATTATCTGAGTCTCTTGTTAAAATGCACTTTCTGACTTAGTAGGTCTGGTGTGAGTTTGAGATTCTGCATTTTTAGTAATCTCCCAGGGATTGTCAAAATTGCTGGTCAACAACACTGCATAGCAAAGCTCTGAGGGGACCGACCGGTGGGCAGGTGTCCTAATTATATTTTTGGTACAATTGGGTGCTACTGAAAACCCTCTTGAGTCAGACTGGAAAATGTATGTGTCCTTTGCCTTCTAACTTCTGAAATTAGCTCTTTGCTGGTCTTTCCTTAGAAGGCTGCTAGACATTAAGTAACATTTATAGAGGCAAGTAACGCTCATTTCTTCCTTTAAAAGGGGAACACTGATGCCAAAGCCCGTGCACCTCACCTCTGAAGTATTCTCCACTCCTGCTCACTCTCTTTTTCCTTCTCCTGAGTTCTGCTTCCTCCTCTCTATACTCTTTTCCCTGACTCTTATCAGCTCCTGAGCACTCTGTGGCAGTCTCTTCACTGATCCTCCTGACCCCAGCCCTTTTCCTCCTCAGCCTCCCATCCCTCTCTACATAGAAGTTATCTTTCAAAATACAGGTATAATCATTCCCTGGATTAAAATCACTTAATGGCTCCCTATTAATTACAAGATAAAGTGCAAATTCCCTAGCCTGGCATACAATGTCATTCAATATCTGGACCTAATGGCCTTTCCAGAAAATGTTCCTTCTTGTCTCTATTCAGAGCACACTGTATTCTTCACATTGTTCCAAATATGCCACGATCCTCCTTTCAGATTTCTCCTCCTCCTTCCCCCTCTCTGGAAGCTGCACCCTCATCCCAACTGAGCTGGTCATCCTTTTCTATGGTACCCATAGCGTATTAGTAACTTGTGACTTACAAGTAGGTGTTCGTTGTCTCTGTGTGTGTGTGTGTGTTTGTCTCCCTTGCAGCATTGGGAGCTTCTTAAAGTAGGGCTGTTTTCTCTATTAGCACTCTAGGTCCACTACAAAGGCCTGTTTCTTTCCAAGAGCCTTGTGAAAATCCCCGAGACGTTGACAAGTATTGGCTTCAAAATAAAATATACAATTGGAAATAATTTTGAAAGCAAAAGCCCTTTGAAAATATTAATTCAAAATTATATTTAGTGTGGAATATGGATGCCACTTAATATGTCTTGATGTTATTTGGACAAGTTACTTCAACAAGTGGGAGCTCCTAGCACCTGTGAAGTCTTAAAACAGCCTATCATTTAGTAACTTTATTCAACAAACATTTATTAACATTTGCCCTCTTAGCCAATACTGTATTATGCTTTTGAGATACAAAGATGATTAAGATAGTGTGACTGCTCTCAAGGAACTAAAAATAATTAAAATAATAATATATATTTTTTGGCACACAACTTTTGTGTCAAGACAAGCTGTGCAAATATGTGGATTATCCCATTTGCTTCTCAAGATAACCTAGCAAGGGAGGTATTTCATACCCATTTTATGTGTGAGAAATCTGTTAAGAGAGTTTAACTTTGAGTTTACGTTTCCCAAGCTCTGCCTAATAACTGGCAGAGCTAGGATTGAACCCAGATCAAAATCAAATGAACGAAATAACCCTATAAACAAATAATCACAGAACTATCCATGTAATGAGCACTGAGACTGAGACACATATGATTTGTGTGTTAGACATCAAGAAACCTTGACTTGGCATCAGAGCTGTCTTCATGGAGAAAGCTGATGGCTTTGAGCTCAATCCTGCAGGACAAGTAGGAGTTCCTCCATGGTCAGTTTTCCTGCTTTGATGAGTAGATTAGTAATAGGTGGGTTTGATCAAGCAATAAATTAAGAAATTATGTCAGTAACTACTGTTAGTATCAGTTACATATTGATTTGCTTCCTACATTCAAGGGTATATTTTTACCTAAGAATATCTATTAGTGTCATTGTATAGTTATCAAACTGAACCAAATATTATTATTTAATTAAATTTTGTGCAACTTTTCTTTGTTCAGTGTCAAATGAAAGGGGAAAATTATGTCCCGTGATGCCATAGGAGCACACCACTTTAGTGAAGGTTAGGTTTCCAGAGACCCTGAACATCTTAGACACACCCAGGAACTCATTAGGAAGCAGGAAAGGTCTCAACACCCGATAGCTTTCTCAAAGCTCATGCACTTAGTCCTAAAGGCAGGAATTACCTGTGAGATGTGACAGCCAGCATTCGAGGAAAACAGCAGTGGACACGTGCAAGCCTAACAGGCTAAGACTGTTTAGAGCCAGCTTGTCCAACCCACAGCCCACAGGCCGTATACAGCCCAAGACAGCTTTGAATGTAGCCTAACACAAATTAGTAAAGTTTTTTAAAACGTTATGAGATGTGTGTGTGTGTGTGTGTGTGTGTGTGTGTTTAACCTTATCAGAGGTCCTTAGTGTTAGTGTATTTTATGTGTGACCCAAGAGAGTTCTTTTTCCAGTGTGGCCCAGGGAAGCCAAAAGATTGGACACGCCTGGTTTAGAGGAAGGCCAAGTATTCCCACATATTTCAGTAACTCATGACGTCCTCCCTGTGTAGAAGCATAGAACAGAGAAAATGGGATGACAGCAAGCTTTCGTGCAATTTGTCATTTATTTCATTAGTCTTAGAGAGAGGTTTAGTTGTATGGAAAGCTGACTTTTGTGGAACACCATATTCCCTCAAGATGTTTGGTATCTGAAATACTGATTTTTTTTTAGGTTTTTTCAGGGAGAAGGGTGTATTGCATTACCAGCCTAACACTAGGCACCCTTCACACCCTTTGAATATGGTGATTGCTCTCTGAACTACTTATGGGCTTATACAGAAAGGGAGGAAACCCAGATGATAAGTCGTGTTTTTAATGTTGTAGATTGCAATTCCAAATGTCTGGTCCTCTGCCCTCATCTGCTATTTACCTTATATGTTTCATGCTTGTGATTTTTAATTTACAATTCAATATCGGTGTTTGACAAAGATATTTTAATTTACTCTCTGCTTTTTAGTTAGCCTTAGAATTAAAACAATTATAGCTAAACCTCTGAAATAAAAAAAAATTTTCAGCAGATTATGGAAGATCATAAGAAGGTCCTAATAAAATAGAGAGTGCATAGATGGTGATGATGCTGATGAAGAATATGGAAGAGAAGGTCATAGTTCTCTATTTAGCATTTTTGGAGCTTAAATACTTTCATAGGCATTGCTTCACTCAGTTCTCATAATAATCCTTTTGGAGAGATAACATCCATTTTAAAATACAGAAACATTCAGAATTTGAGAGTTTTTCCTGTGTTCACCACCAGGAAGCTCAGAACTACAACAAAAATTCCTGTTTTCCAAGTGTGATAGTCTCATTTCTTCTTAGCTGCCCCCTATTAGTGAAAAATAAGTCACAAGTAATGTATTCTCACTTATCTCTAATTTCAGTGATGATTAATCAGCAACCCACACTTGGATGATACTAATCAAGTTATTGTTATAATGGCACCAGTTTGTATAGTTACTGTGATAATTGTCTGACATAGGCTTTGCACTGGGGAGTCAGCAGGCATAAGAGTAGAATCTGGAATCTCTTTGGTCCACTGACTTCTCTCCATATGCAATTCCTTCATCAAACTCTGGCTTAAAAGAGCTTTCTACCTCTAGTATACGTCTTCCCAGGTTGAAATGGTACCAGCAACTGAAGACAACCAGTTTTAAAAACTAATAATCAAACAAACAAAAAACCACTAGCACTTGCTTTATGATTGACAGATGATAGAGTGAATAACTCAGCAATAAGGGCCTTAGTCATAGAGCCCAGTTTTCCAGCTAAGAAATTGTCATTTCATATAATAGTCCAAAGCTACTTGGCTTCCTGGTAGGAGATGTGGGTAAGTTGAATGTTGCAGCGTTATTCAGCATGATGATTATCATGGATTTACAGCTGTTTCTTGAACAAACCATATTACACCACTCACAGAATACACTCTAGAATAAGAATATAAAATACCTCTCCCCTCCCACTTCCCCATTTTCTGTTTCTGTAGTAATGTCAGTTGAAACTGACATTCACTCTGAGTCCATATCTGATGTGTTCCAACTGATATCCTTACTTGCTTGTCCTGTCGGCTCTAAGCTTCAAATTTGGAAGGTTTTCAATGACTCTTGTTGGCAGGAGAAATGAATGAGGAGATGTAGAGAGAGACTGCTATTACAGCCAAATTTCAGCCACATAGACTGTCAATACTAATGAATGCCCTTGAAGCAGGTACTGTAAATGCCGTTAAGTTGGAGTTGAGCTGCCTTTCGAGTTTGGGTCATTTGGCAGAACAGACATCTCCTCTCTAAATACTAAAGACCCTGTTATAGACCTTATTTTATCAGTATCACATATTGGAACGTGCTGGTTGCTGATAGATTGGCTGTTTGGCTTCAGATTCCTTTATATGCTGAGAATGTTACTTTAGTTTTGTTCCTGAGTTATAAAAATGAGATACTATACATTCATTTCATTAGTTCACCTTCCTTCTTTTAGCATCATAAAGCTTAATGTCCTTTCAGCTACCTCATTAATATAGTGTAACTGTTAATAGCACTCAATCTAGAATTAAACAGACCTAGGTTCAAATATTGGTTCCATTCAGCATATGTAACTCTTAGTTTCCTTGTCTGTGTAATGGGGATGATAATAGGATATTGAACCATATAAGATTGTTGTGAGGTTTAAATGAGATAATATGAAGAAAGGAAAAAAAGCAGCATAGCACCTTGCATAGAAACATTTTAAAAATACACTAGCTATTGTTATCATGCAGATGATTAAAAGAATACCCTCCTCCAGATAGCAGTGAGAGTTTTCTTAATACTAGAAAAATTAATAATAAGTGCTGTGGAAATAAATAATTTGTTTTTCTTGCCTCTATACATATGGAGAATAGCAGCCGCTTTCCTTTTCTTCTCTTTATGTAATAATTATTGTTACCTGTTACAGTCTTATGATTTTAAAAATTTTACACTAGTTGTTAATCTTTTTAACACCCTGGAGGCAAATGTAAAGGGGGAAAAACCCAGCTTTTAGTGAGCTGAAATGAAAAGTGACCCAAGTTTAATCACAGTACCTCTTATCAAAGAGAAAATCATATTAAATTGGGTATTTAAAATTAGGGTATATAAACTAAGGGAAATACACGTTATCTCTATTGAGACTTGAGGATGGGGTTGTAAATAAATGTAATTTAAATAATTTTGTAGAGAATAAACTAGTAAGGCTGGGCACAGTGGCTCATGCTTGTAATCCCAGCACTTTGGGAGGCCGAGGCAGGCGGATCACGAGGTCAGGAGATCGAGACCATCCTGGCTAACATGGTGAAACCCCGTCTCTACTAAAAATACAAAAAATGGGCCAGGCGTGGTGGTGGGCGCCTGTAGTCCCAGCTACTCGGGAGGCTGAGGCAGGAGAATGGCGTGAACCCCGGAGGCAGAGCTTGCAGTGAGCTGGGATCCTGCCACTGCACCCCGGCCTGGGTGACAGAGTGAGACTCTGTCTCAAAAAAAAAAAAAAAAGTGTAACTAGTAATGTCAAGTATTGTGAACGGCCTACATCTCTGATATACTTATGACTCAGGGGAATTGAGAAGGATCCATTAACGTAGAAGAGACCACAGTAGGGTCACCCATCCCCATAGCTTTGAAATCCTAAATTTTTCGTTAATTTGGTTAGGGAAAGCCAATGTTATATTTTCTTACAGAATAAAAGCTCACCAGAGGCTGCCGCAGTATATATAATAAGTATATATAATAAGTAGTTTTGGCTACTAAGATCTCTTCTGGGGTAAAAGAGAAATCTAAGTTCCCTTAGATTTTATAGGAACAGTAGAACCTAATATTTGTATCTTCCTTTGTGGTTTTCAAATATGTGTTTTGAGTTGTAATCCAGTAAACCTTTTGTTTTAGCTGTGGATAGCCTGTGGTTTGGGAAATGTAGATAGTTCTATATTGAATTAAATCAGTCGCTTCCTATTATCCCAGACTTCAGATAACTTTGGGGCCTGTGACCAACACACCAGATGAAGTGAGGGTTTGTGCTTCATCAGCTATCAGCTGCTATTTACACAGTTCATCCCCTTTAAAAGAACGTGAGTTTCCTTCTCAATAGTCCATGCTTGTCGACAGTGGAATTTTGTATGACTGGTTTTCACTCTAGAAAGCAGTCATTTAATATTTCCTCAAGTATAATATCATATTATAAGTTCATTAGCAAAGTGGTTGATACAGAAGATCAACAATTGACCTTCAGCACAACTCCATTTTGTCTAAAAGAAACTTCGTATGTTTTGAAATGCTGGAATACCACCCAGCTTTGAATTGCTACTAAAGCAGCTCAATCTAAAACTATTCTTCTTTTTTTTTTGCCATAAACGAGCATCACAGAATCAAATCCATTGAGAAGAAACTGCTTGCTTTGCCAACACAATTAGTTTTATAAGAAGCCTCTGCCTTCAGATTGTTCTTCTCCAAAGTCCACGTTTGTTGGATGGCTGCAGTTATTTTTTAATTAATATTTTTTTAAGAGCCCCCCCTTCTCCCAAGAGCCTCTAAGCAGATTTAGCAGGCTTAAAATGACTCTTCCACAAGGTGATTTCAATGCCAACTCACAAACAAATGGAACAGTGGCTCTTCTACTTTGGGGGCTCTGTTTGTCTCTCTCTCTCTTTTAATTCTCATAAAACCTGTCCACTGGAGAGAGTTTTTCTTCAGGGTTAGCCTATCTTCCCTCCAAAAAAGATGCTATCTTGCTTATGAACGAAAAGGCCATGCAACCTATCCAGCTATGAAAAGGAGTGACAGAAAAAGAAAAAAAAAAGTCTCTGGTTTTCACCTTCCAGTGTGAAAAGCAAAAGGATTCAATGATTATTATTATCTTTTATGGTTTATTTTTATATTCCTGTTTCTTTTATTGCCGTTAGCTTCTTTGATAAGTGAATTTTAATGGAAAAGCTAATTCAGATCTTCAAGTTTAGCGGATGGGTGTCACTCCACATAAACATTCTCTAGAGGGAATTGCACCTCTCCTTTTATGGGATCAGACAGCTCAGACCTTAAGCATCATAATTGCTTGGCCCTTTTAGTGGTGTGGGCCCTGATTAAAAAGTTGTATTGAGCTCAGTCTTTTAAAGGAAAGGCAGCTAATGTGATGGTTGAAATTGAAATAGTACAGGCAGGGATGCTATAACTACTTTCTTTTGTCACAGCCTTCCTTGAAAAGAGTTTTCACCCATCTAATCAATGTTTTCTTTCACAAGAGATACCCATCCTGTATGTAAATACAAGTTGGACTGTGCTTGACCTCCGTTCTTCAGCCTTAATGTCAAAAACCAATACACACAAAGGTAGAAATGGTTTGATGCATATTAGTCTTTAAAATCAAGACTCTGGTCGCCTTTGGTTCGGCATGGTGTAAGAGATCATTCTCTTGGGAGAGAAAAGCAAAAAGAACTCTTCTTGCAGCTGACATTAAAGAATTTCATGGGGACAAAAGAAACTTTACATAATTCTTTCCAATAACTTTTTTCCTACTTTATATAATTCTTTCCAGTAACTTTTTAAAATCCTGGCTACTTTCCAGTGTGTTAAGTTGAGGGTAGAATTGTTGAAAATCTATTCACTAGATAAGTTTTGTTGGCCTTACAGCTGTGGAAAACCCAGTCTGGGGACTCTGAAGGAGAAATCTTGCTGTACTGTTTCAGAGCTGCCTCTCCCTAAAGGAACTTCAGAATATAAGGGACACTAGGAGACATGAGGGTTGAGAAAATGGGTCTTTGTGTTATTTGGTGTGGTTGATGTTGAGTTAGACCCTGAGCGGAATGCATTGTGGTGAGCCCCCACCCTAAGCATCAGTATTCTTGACCATTCTCCCTTCATGTGCATTTTGGACTTAAAGGTGAAATTCCGTCTTTAACCCCCTTGTGGTTGTCTGAACAATGATTAATGAACTAGATGTGATTCCCTGCAGACCTTTCAAAGGATGGATGAAGGATGGAATTTCAGCCTTTTTTTAAAACCAGGCCTTTTGCTTAATACTGCTTTTAAAATTAATGTCCTCTTTTGAATGCCAAGAAAACAAAAGGAATTTCTCAAAAGTGTGTGCAGCTTGACACAATAGACCTTAATTGGTGTCAAGGAGATGTTAGGATGAATGGGAAAATGCCCGATAAGACTGAAAAGTGGAACCTTGTTATGAGCTGTCATTTCAACGTGTATTTAAACTATAGCAAAACTGAAACATATTTGCCATATAGATCATAATGACTCCAAAGGAGCCATTATACTCTATTATGTAATTACATAATCAAAGCATGCATAGTAATCAGCTTTTGAAATTCAATGCTAATCAAACATACCTATAGTATGTGTTTAAGCGAAAATAGAGAACGTTAATTTGCCATTAGTCAACTAAACAAGAATGTGTATACAGAATATTCATGAATAGCTTAATGTTGTGTCAGACGATATTTTTTGTTTTGTATTCAGGGGAAATCAACAATTTTAATTGAAGAAAAAACCAGCACAGAGGAGGATTACCCTTTAACTTGCCATTCAAAAATTTGCCTCACCTTTTACTGATTACAAAAGGAGATTAAATTAAATAAAATATTTTTTCCTTTCATAAGCTCAAGTGACACAACAGTAATTATATAGCAGAAGATTATTTTGAGATCCTGACCATCTCCATGCCATAGGATACAGTGTTCTAAATTCTACATAAAATAAAGCTTTCAAAGCAACAACAACAACAACAACAGAAGCCTTTGAATATATATTGCTTTTGTAATTAGCAATAAATCGAAGGTGTTATCCAGAATGAATCAAGAATAGAAATATCTTGTTGACTTGGTCAGGAGGTCTGGCGTCTACTCGTGGCTGGGCCTCATGCTTGCCATATGATTTCAGGCCTATCTCCTCCCTGGACCTAAAGTGAGAGAGTTGATCTCCAAGTTTCTTTCTACTCAGTTCTATTGATTCCGGATTCCATAGGGTTCTATAAAAAACAAGGTGGTACAGATGAAGTGTTTGGGTCAATGTCACATGTTCTTGTTCACTCCATTATTTGTTGAGTTGGTTTAGTTTATTTTTTCTCTAAGCCTGTGGACTGTATAGTTGGCATTCATAATTATTTTCACCATTAAGTAGACAGTCCTTGGAGCAGACAATCAACATATTTGACTTAACTGTTTGGTGTAACAAAACATGGAGAGGATCAAAAAGGTTAAGAGGGGCTTTGTAAACAGCAGACAGATTGATTGCTTTTGATTTTAGATAAATACTAAAGTATTCATGCCGGTTGAAATTTGCCTGTCTCAGAAATAAAGAATGGCATTTGTCTTGAAGAGGTCACACCCTTTACCTTAAATCTACAGTTGACGAGCCCATTTCTTCGGACACTGGTTCTCACTGTCTCTTGTCTGCACATTGGATGCCTAAAAATGTTACTGTAATATTTAAATAGAACTAAATTCTTTCATCAAACGCTTTCGTGGCTTGAACTTCGAATAATTTATTTTCAAATTACTTTTACTGTAATTCTTATTAATTCAAATAGGTTTCTGATTTGATATAAAACTCTGTAAATGCAGGGAACAGTTTAATGAATTGAAAGATAGGATTGAGTCTTTTAAAGGAAATGTACAAAATATGCTGACAATAATTGCTTAGATAGAAATCACATCTTAATGGCTTTGTTAATGATTTGTAGTGAACACTGTGTTTACGTTGACTTGGGGGAACATATGTAGTTAGAAAGATTTTTCCCTGTGGGTTTCAGCAGAATCTTAATTTTTTTCATTCTTTTCCTGAAACGTACTCAACTCTGTACTAGCTCTCAGAAACGTTAGCAGAAATTTCAAGTGCCTCTACTAGTGATGGTTTTTTTTTCGGGTAGGGATTAGAGGTTCTGCTTCCAAGCTGGGCACATCCTGAACAGGGTTGTAAAAATAGTAGCCAACAGAAATGAGCATAATTGACAAGGCATTTGAAGCTTCAAGTCAGCGAAGGCTCACACTTCTATAGAAAATAAGATTTCCAAAACGTGCTTCTTTGAAAATTTCAAACCTAGGAGGGTAGGAATTTATTAATAACCCGAGCCTTTCATTTGTGTAAAATTTCAAGAACTATAGTGGAGTTTTTAAAGTAATAACTTACTACATTGATCATCAGCAGGATTTTTTTTTTTTTTTTGAACAATCTATAGTTTTGGTTTGACTCCTATTTAGACGACATGACTGTGCTGATTTAATGTTAGGTTCAGTCTTCCATAGAGCAGAAGGTTTTCCTAATATGATTAGTTTTCCTAATATGATTTTGCTACTAAAGGAGTAGGTCAAGGGACTTTATTTGCTCTTTCTCTGGGCAAACTGTCTTCCCTTTGAAGAGTTGCTGGTGCTCCTTCTCTATGTCAGTAACAGTTTACGTAGTTGCCATAGTATAAACTCAATTCTGTTTTAACTATGACTTGCCCTTTTGTTATAGTCTTGACTAGAGAGACTCCCCTGGTGTAAATGAAGTGCTTTATTTATGAACAGCCAGGCAGCGGGGGCGAGAGCTCGTGGTGCTGGCAAAAGGCCGCCATGCACTGGTAATAAAGGCTTTCTCTAGGGGCAGAGTGCCGAGCACTGAAAGAAGGAAGCAGTAGTAAACAAGGTGTTTTACATTCAGAACAGTTTCTCTCTCATCTTAAAGTGTGTAATTGTGTTCTGGATAAAATATGGAAATAAAAAAATCAGAAGTTGCTCATAGGCAAACAGCCCTCTTTAAAAACAAGTACACTTTCCAAGGCAGAGCCAGTGTGAACCTTGGCATCAAAGCCTGATGCTGGCTGGTAAAAAGTGCAAGCTGTATGGGCTGGAGAATCTGATAGAACCCGGTTCAAGAACCAGCTTGGCCATTTAGCTGAACGACATCAGGCAGCTTATTTAAATCTCTCTGTCTCAGGTTTTTCATCTCTAAAGCAGGGATACTGAAAACTCCAGGAGTTTGAGAGAGAAAAGTATGTAAAGCATCCTGCACAGTGCTCAGCCCTGGATAAATATTTGTTCCCTTCCCCATGTCTCGTTTAAGATTTACCCTGTCACCTCCCTACAGTGGCCATATTGCTGACTGAATAGATTCCAATCCAGGCAAGTGTTTTATGTAATGTCACTGAAATGGAGTTTATAACAAAACGAGGTTTTAGAAAGGAATCTGTAAATTACGGTAATTGAAGATTGAATTAGTAGGGGATTTATGTGCCCGCTGCACCCCCACCCCAACAACTCTGCTGTCATGGTCATTACTAATCATAAAAATACATTTTATTTTTCTTTAGACGATAAGCTTTCTCTTCATTGTGATGAATGCCCTAACAACTTCTAGTTTACTACAGGAGGCTTGCTTGTAAGCGAATGGGACTTTCCAGTGCCATAGTTTTGTTTTTAGGAATTGTCTGGCAAATCAGGGAGTTATAGGGAATATAGTTGCTGATACAAATAAAAATCCAGTTTGATTTTGTCTTCTAAATCTCACCAATATACACTGATTAGCAGTCAAAAATGTCTATACATGCCAGATATTGTTCCACCCTTAAAATAAATTACCTTCCTGTTAACAGCCTTATTTAATGGCTACACTATATTGTACCTATTTGTTTTCTTTTGCCCAGAACATGTGCTGTTTCTGCCTTGACATTATATCTGCTAATTGAGTTGTAGAAAATCAGAAAGGTTTTAAAAATGGATTCTTGAAGAAGGGCACCAAAGTTGCCTATTTGTACCCTTCTGCTACACATCAGATTGTGTTTTGTAGCAACCTAATTGTCATGATATCTATTTCAAGGGGAAATTTATCAAGTCACAGTGCACCCTTCTGTTTGGAAGAAATATTTGAGGATGTGAGCAGAAATTATTTTTACATAAAGGCTTCAGGCAGTTAAGAGTACTGACATACATACCGTATTTTCATCACTGTCATTCACTTCCTTTGCCTCAAATAAATAGGTCATTATTATTCCTTTGCAGCCATCTTATGGCACCTTAAAGCGTGGAGCTCTGTTTAACATAACTGCCGTCCAGCTGACCCATATAATTTATTGGTGATTTTTACAGAATGACATCCTTGGGCCACCACCATCAGCCCAGGCCCTTTGATCTCTTTCAGCAAAATATTTCATGATCACTTATAATTTTTTGGCATTAGTATTATAACCGTGTTAACATAGCTAGGAACTGGCATTTCCTGAGACACTGGATTTTAGGTTAGCCTCAGCGATTTTAGAAAATAATACAGTCATGATGATGATACCACCGTAGATTTGCAGAGCGCAGGATGTGCCGGAGCACAGCAAGGGCAAACGTTTGCAGATGGAAACATTTTACCTGAATGATTCACTCAGTAGTGACACGTTAAAATGGTTTGGCCTTAGAGTACTTAATTATAAGTGATAATTAAGAATGTTTAGATTTTCCTAGAAAACAAACAAAACCTCACTCTGATTTATTGTTGTCATTGCTTAAAAGACAAAATCATGGACAACACGCCTCTTTTCCCATCCCCTTTATACATGTTTTGTAGCCTTAATGTGAATGTAGTATGCTACTCTCAGAATTTACTAGCCTTAGGATTTCAATAAAGAGCTAAAATTAAAGCATACAGTTATTTCCACAGGAACTATTCTATTAAAGCATAATTGAATTGCAACTTGCTTTAAGTCCCAGTGGCTGCAAGATAGTAGTCAGGATTTGTAAGGCCTTGGTTTATATTGAAGGGATTAATGTCTGTCACCAGGCTGTTCCACGTGTACCTTTTGTAAACTGAAGATTATTTGTGTTGCTAATATACTTCCTTTGATAGAAGAAATCCCTCCCATAACCCAGTAAGACCCCGTTTGGTATTCTACTCTGCTCAAAGCAAGTCCTATGCCTTAAGACAGATACAGCACTTGAATCACACAATTAAATTTTTTCTTAATTTTAGTAGATTGCATGTTACCTGAGGCTGTGAGAGTGGTGGCTTTTCTGTACACGCTTTTGTCAGGGCCAGCCAAACCACCTTGAAAAGCTTGCTTGATTGGTAGAAATTTTCTTCTCCTTGTTCTTTTCTCCAATCTGGAAATAAACTTTCTCTCTCCAGCTGAGTTCTGAATTCTGTGTTTGTCACAGTAATCCACCAAGGAAAAAAAAAAACATCCGTTCATTTTTTTTCTGATCACCTTTTCTCTTTGTTGTTATTCTGTAACACTGTTCTGCGTGCTAAGCTTCCACTGCTGGATCAAGCTATGGGGAATTGACCCTCTCACTCACCACAAGCCCTGTGGGCCTGCGTTCTCACACCGGGTTAATTCCCTGGATCATAGAGCTCGAGGTGGGGTTTCATTTTGGTCTGCTCCTCAAGCACCAGAAATTTTTGTTTATCTGTGGTTCTAATAATTTTTTTTCCTTATCCTTTTAGTTTCCTCTTTTCTAATCCTCTGCCAGGGGCTGGTCTATTTCTAGGTGGATTTGGCTTAGAGCCATCTCAGCCACCCCTCTCACACTTTCCCAGTGTGTCCTAGCAAAGAAAAAAAAAGGATCCTTCAACAGAAATATGATAGCAGGTGGAAACCCTCCATTGATTCTAATTGCATCTCTATTTATACTGTCTCACATTTTCTTTAGATGAGTATTTATCTTTGACCTTTGTTTCGTTATGTGGGAACATTTTTTTAAAGGAGCAAATAATCTGCCCTGAGTTGGTTTAAAACAGCTACATAGGGAGATCCTTGAGAGCAGGAGCCTTTATTCTTGGATCCACACCACTCCCAATACGTAATGGCTTAATAAATCTTTGTATTTGATGTCTAGAGAAATGATGATGATGATGATGATGATAGCAGCAGCTGCCATTTATTCAGTTTTATGAGAAACTAGACACAGTGCTAAATACTTTATATTTATTATCCGTTTTCATCCCCCTGTCAGCCCTGTGGGATAGCTTTTAATTACTATCCCCATTTTTCAGATGAGAAACTGGCTCAGGGACTTTAATTAATTTTCCAGAGATCACACAGCTAAAAAGCAGTCTCTCTCCCCTTCCCAGTTGATCTTTACATCTAATGCCTATGCCACACTTTTTGTTCTGTAAGTAGGGATAAGGTATCGGTTTTCACCCACATTGCAGCTTCTTAAAGGCTAGGACAGCATATACTTCTGTATCCCCTACTATACCAGGTGCGACATGGAACACTGGACAATTACTTCATCCTTTGGTTCTAAATTGAACTCACTTCTCCTCCTACCTGTGCTGTGGATCATTTAGGACATTTATGAGGTGGCCCGGCTGCTGTCACTAATCTCAGAAGCAACAAACTAGGGCAGATCTGGAGATAAGCCTTATATATCAGTGAATCTGAAAGCCTGGACTTTTTGACATGTTCTGAGGGAGATTTTCTAAATGGCTGGCAGGGGGTGGGGGGTGAGCTGCAGATAGGGGTTTCCGTTCAGAGATGCCTGGGGCTTTGGGTGAGTCATGAAGGTATGAGTTTCAGAGAACAGAGTAACAAACTCCGAACCCTAAGCCTTCCCAGGATTTTATTGAGATCCCAAAGAGTCAGGCCTCACTCACACACGATGAACTGCCTATACATTGGGACTGTCAACATCAACTAACAAGACGAGATTATTTATTGAACCCTCCTACCTACTTCTATTAAGTGGCTCCATGAGTTTCTGTGAGGCTGACCAAATAGCTTAGCTCAAGGGCGGGTAAGCTAAATTTGGCTGTATCTATCTTCCCTACTCCATTTGCGAGAGCTTCAACATTCACAAAAGTCGGTACTCTGACCTTTCCAATACCTCCTCAGTATACTACTCAACTATACAAAGTTCTAGAGGCTGAAACGTTTTGTATCACAGCTTTTGAGAGTATGGTGATTCCGGGCTTAGTATTTTGTCCCTAGGTCTGTCTTGGATTAATAGACTCGTCTTGTAGACTACAAAGAAAGGTATTAGAGCCATGCTAAATATTGCTACTTGTGTTCATTTTCTAATATGCCTAGTTCCCACTTTAGTAGATCCCATTGATCACATTTTAATTGATGGAAATTTTCCTCTGACCTTTTCTTCCCTTTTTTTAAGGTGATGGACAGAATCTGTTTACGAAAGATGTGACAGTGATCGAGGGAGAGGTTGCGACCATCAGCTGCCAAGTCAATAAGAGTGACGACTCTGTGATTCAGCTACTGAATCCCAACAGGCAGACCATTTATTTCAGGGACTTCAGGCGTAAGTTTCCATCCCTATAGTTGTAGACGGCAACTTTTTTTCCTATATGGAGTCTTGATAAAGAGATTGCTAAGGCCACCTTTTTTAAATTTAATGTTAGATGCTTAAAGTTTAGTCAATTCTTTAGAGGGAAGAAGAGACAGGCAATCATAATCTTTCTACTTAATAGAAACCTTGAATGGCCCCTTTTAAAAGTAAGGCAGTCTTACTTTGCAATAGAAATTGATTGTAGTAATTCAAGGTGAATTGCAATTGAGTCCCAAATACTTAGCTGACACAAACAACTCAAACAGGGTAAGGCAAGGAAAATACAGCATTCTGAAAGGTAATCCCTTTGGTTTGAAGATTGAAATTTCCAAGGCAATACATGCCTATAAGCATAAAACCAAGTCTTGTCTCATCATAGCCTTTGGCATATGGAAGTGTCCATATGCTGAAATCTTTCCAAATGTAATATCACAAAAACCAAAATTGCAACAAACTTGTGTAGAATACAAATGGTTCATATGAGTGTCAGAGCTTAGTAAGAGCAAGAATCAAATCTGTTGAAAAAAATTGTTGTTGGAGAGCGTCAGTGCCTAACCAAAGCGAAGCATGTCCCTTCCCAGCTGCTTGTCCCCTTCCTCCCCAATACCTCAGGGTCATTCATGACCTATGGAAAACGTTGATAAACCTAAGGAACATTTAAAGGGTTGAGGGAAGATAAAAGGAAATAAGCCAGCTTCTTTTCTTAAAGTGAATTTTCGTCATATACTAAGTTAGTCTTTGCCAAAATTAAAAAAGGATTTTGAAAGAGAACATTTGAAATAAATAAGAGGCCCACATATATCAGTTTTGCAGTGATTTTGATTTCCTGCTTAATGCCTAATCAGTTTCATACTGTGAAGCCAAATGTACTTAGGAAACCGCAGGACCAGTTTAAGGCCTCCGTAGGCTCGAGGTCATCCACTTTTGGCAGCTCCACCTCAAATCACATCAAATATGTTAAGGTGAATCCAAGTTAATTAGGTTTATTTTGCTATTAGATTATAAGTTTTTAAAGTAATTTTCCTTTTGCTTTTGTAATTATGAAGGCCTTTTTAGTTCTGTTTCATAATTTGAAATCCTTGTTTTTTGAAAGTCTTACTTATACTTTTTGAGGCATTTTAAAAGGCTGTAGGCCCTAGTCCCTGAACTTCCAGTGCCCAAAGGCTAGGGGGGGCTGGCACTCCCTGCTTCAGAGGACTCATGACCTGCTTTTTCCTTTTGTTTTCTTTTTGTCTGTCTCTGGTAGAAAACTTGAAAACGTGTATGAATAAGTGCTGAAAACTGACAGCATTTGGAATTGTGCCAAGGTAGAAGGGTGCATATCTGGATGTGTGTGCATATATGTATTTTTTTATTTTTAAAATTCAGCAAGATGGGCAGTGATTCTATTCAAGAATCCAAATCAGCTGGATTTGGATTGTATATGTACACTCACACATGCACTCATATGCATAAGTTTCCTTTGGACAGGGTTATTTGTCTGCATGAAGTTACTACAGACACCCGAAATAGTCAAGAAGTACCAGATACAAGAAGATTTAATACATAATTAAGGAAAACAGACTGTCCGTCAACCTTCTCACAATCACTAACTCTGTGTTTTGTTTCACAGCGTTGAAGGACAGCAGGTTTCAGTTGCTGAATTTTTCTAGCAGTGAACTCAAAGTGTCATTGACAAACGTCTCAATTTCTGATGAAGGAAGATACTTTTGCCAGCTCTACACCGACCCCCCACAGGAAAGTTACACCACCATCACAGTCCTGGGTAAGAAATGCATGTGGGGATTACTCAGGGAAATGGAACGGGGATGGCCCTTACTACCAGACAGCTTACAGCAGCAAGGAAAAGGTTAATGGTGAATTCTCCTGTTCAAACTTGTTTCAGGAAGAATCGCCGCCCATCTTGCTGAATTTTAAAAATAGCCTATTTTACCAAATGCTCTAAGGAATGGCAATCAGCAGTCTTTATAGATTCCACCTGCTCTTGGGTTTCAACCCTCAAGTTTCAGAAGCAAAGATCAAGAGAATTTAGAGCCCTCAAATGAATCACTCACCACATGAAATGTTATTGCTTCTAACTACCGGGATTTTTTTCTTCCTTCTGTGCAGGGGAAGGGGAGATGGGCTACCAAATCTATACCCCATGGCAGAACTCAGTTATGAAATCCACGTAATGATTTTTCCTTCTGAGTTACATCCTCATTTTAATATTGTTGATCTCCTTTTCATTGGCTTGACTTATGGCCTTGTTTATTGCTTATACTCTAGATTATACTGTAAAAAAGTCATACCCCATGAACATATACTTTGCCACAAATTGCCGTCATTGGACATAAAAGAGTTAAGAGCGCTTTTACTGATAATAAGCAAATAACTGTTGACAGGCTGCGAGGTGCACCTCCAGTGAGCTGAGTGTCTTCATTTATGATCACCAGATTGTGAGTTTCAGCAAAATCCCAGTAGCCAGGTTTCCATGTTTATATTTTAATATAGTCAGCAGATATTTCTATGTTGAAGGTGGTCTGAATTAGTCACCTTTAGACAAGCTTACTCTACTGCATAACACCAGCTGATTTGGAGTCTTGAAACTGAATTTTCAAGGACATACACTATAGCATGAGGCAAGATCTCTGATTTACACCTTCGGGAAGATGATGAATCAAAGTCTATTTGAGGCGGCAGACTGCAGCTTTTCAGTGTAATGATATGAAGATTAAAGAGGAAAGATAAATATGAAGGACATTTTTGCTTGGTATGTGTGCACATATATGTATTTATGGATGTACATATTGAGCTGCTGCCTCATTACTTTACTTCAACACAGCTGTAGAAGGGAAAATTTTTTTATTCATTAAGCTAAAACATAACCCTAATGCTCACATATATGTTTTTGACGAGAGGAGTATTGATTTTAGAAAGTTGTGTTTAAAACCTGTCCATACAATTTCTAATCTGGTCTGTGTTTAATGATAGATGGCTTTCGGGTATTTGTATTTGTCACTATTGTGGTCTTAATCCAGATTAGACCTGTAGAAATAGTAAGCATGGGAGGTTTTGCTGCGATGACTATTTTGGTATTTTGCAGATGTACCAAATTCGCAAGCATACATTTGAAGTGTTCTGTCTGTCTGCTTGTATCAGAGTATTTGAAAACGCTCTTTGCTTGTTGGAGTAAGTCATTAGCAACACAGACTTCAAATTGACCATCCACTCATCCACCCTTTGACTCATCATCGTTTATGGCATCTCCACAAATGTGACAGTCATAAAATAAAATCTATGGCATTTTGAATTTTCAGAGTATTTTACTACATATACCTTTACCTATTTATATGTTGTTTTTCACAGAAGTAAAATGATAATAACAGACGTTAGACATCTTGCCCAGGTTACAGAGCACTCAGTAAGAACCAAGAATCTTAGAATTTGGAATAAACCTTACAATTCTGTTTTATAATTACAACATTGGTGTCTTCCAGTCTAGGTTGTTTTCAGTTAAATACCGAATGCTTTTGTTTTAAGATTTTTTTTTTTCCCCAAAAGGCGCACATCTTCTGTTTTCAGGAGCATATCTAGCCATTGGCAAGCAGTTACTACTGCCTGTCATTTTCTGGTGCCTGATACATTTATTCTCAAAACCACTGCATGGATCAGTTTGGCTCTGAATACACCATGTGCTTGGGAGCCAGTGTGCCAGCACTAGAATTTTGAGAGGCATTATGCCTGTAATCCTTTAGGAGGTCTGATTATTCTAGAAGTAATAGGTTCCTACTTGCATTTTATAGAAGCATTAACTTAAATATACTCGAAAGTAGCACTCTAAAAAGTAGTAGATGTTCTTTCTGCAGATATTGTTCATTCACTTAATATTCTTTCCATTTAATTTACTCCAGGATTCCTTGACAGAGTAAAATTGTTGTCATCAGTGTTTGAGTCTTTCATTTCCCAAAATCTGACAATTTCCACTGATACTCTTATATTCAAACCTTTCTCGTAAGGTTTAGAGTTTTCAGATATTATAATGAATGAAGAATGACATTAGCATCTTCGTTGCTATCTGCAGTTCTCTGAAAAGGACTCCGCGTGTACTTACACAGCTGTCAAACTTCTTGATAGGTTGAAGATTCTCATTTTAGTGCGTGTGTCTATTAGTTATTTGATGCATTCAGTAAAAACTTCAGCATAATTATAAGATATGGAGATGGGTATTTGTTAATGTTGTCTATGCTATTCTATAGTTACTATTATGCTTATGATCTTATCCATGTAAAATCTGAAGACTCTCCTATGATATTTTGCATGCATTTGGTGCCTTTAAGGATATTCATTCACTCCTTCCACTTGTGACAATTTTGTTTCTTTCTCCAAACATACTGTAGGACACTTTTTATACTCCTATTCATGAGAGCAGATGAATGAGACAGAGAATACACTTCTTTAAGATTAATATAGTTACTGATAATAGTAGCTAATGTTATCACAGTCCTGTCCTTCTAAGATTAGTGTTCGTTCTTAAGATTCCAGGAACAGGAGAACCTAATTATTTTAAAGGGTCTTAGAGTGAGATTTCACATACTGATCAGCTTTAAGACTCCTCTTTTGTTGTAATTAATGTGACTCATCTTGATATTGCTGATTTTTGTTAAATGTTGTAGGCGTAATGTTTATAATTAGCACTCTTATAGATTTGGGGTAGCTAAGAAGAACCTTGACATTTCATTACTGTTTTCTAGTATTTCCCTCTGTGATTTTCATTCAGGTTTTCATCTATATGCACCTCCTTAGAAATATCTTTGGTTATTTTCATTAATGGCTGCAGGCAGTTTTTACTAAATGTGCTTGTTTAGTGGACCATACGTAAGTATATTCTCTGGTTAGCAGCAGTTTTAATTCACTTTTCTTATAAATGGATTTTTATACTTTACTAACCTTTTGTATTAGAGTAGACATTATGAAGCTAAAGGAAAAACAGGGTAGAATTAGTAGACCAAAATAAGTTTTAAGATTTTCTTGTCCAACCCTTTTTTTCAGAGAAACAGATTTAAATCACCTCATTTATATTTTTGAAAGCTTTCCTGCTCTTAAAAAAAAAAAACACTGAGCAAAGTCAACTTTGTAACATATCAATAAACTATTATGATTCGCATTATCAGATTTTATTTTATAAACCAAACAACTCCCAGTATAAATGCCTATTTCTTCTTCTAACCTTAGCAAAGATCAGAAATACTAGTCACAATCTTGAGAAAACTATTTATGGGCTTGGAAAAAAAATCATTCAGTGATTTCACAGGATGGTGATCTCAACAATAAATAAGCCCTTTATTTTTCTACACTGGGCAAATTTTTTTTTTTTTTTTTTTTTTTTTTTTTGAGACGGAGTCTACCTCTGTCACTGAGGCTGGAGTGCAGTGGCATGATCTCGACTCACTGCAACCTCCGCCTCCTGGGTTCAAGTGATTCTCCTCCTTCAGCCTCCTAAGTAACTGGAACTACAAGTGCCTGCCACCTCACCTGGCTAATTTTTGTATTTTTGGTAGAGACAGAGTTTCATCATTTTGGCCAGGCTGGTCTCAAACTCCTGACCTCAGGTGATCTGCCCACCTCTGCCTCCGAAAGTGCTGGGATTACAGGCGTGAGCCATTGCAACACTGGGCACATTTTCTAATGCTTTTGAAGTTTTCCACATTTTTACCTTAGCCATAAAGTTGAAGATGATGTCAGCTCTTTGGGCATATAATCCTAGGAACTAGCACTGGTTCAGGACTCACTCTGAAGTGTTATAGAATAGAATGTATCTGTTGCGATTGTTTGGATAATGCCAAACAACGAATAATCCAGATGTGGACCTAGCTGCCTGTCAGGCTCTCAACCCCCAAATGAAATCTGGAGGGGACATTGGTGAATTTTCCTCGATCCTTATCTGTACCTGCCCCTTTTCATTTCCTTACTCTGGACCAGCAGACATGATTGATAATGTGGTAGGAACCCACCCTCATCTTTATGAACCAAATGGAGGCAATAAAGACTCTCCACCAAGAGATACCACTGAAGATGAACCGGTAGTGAAGGTTAGGAGAAGCTTGGGGTAAGCAGAGACAAGGGGTTTCCAGGCTTAGCATGAAAATGAGATAATAAAGGAAAGATATCCAGGAACACAGGAAACAACTATCTGAGTATGTTTGAGGCTAAATTCCACTAAGACTCAACAGAGATGCATAGAGGAGTCTTTTAACAACTGCTGGACTGTCGCATCAAGAAGATGCCCATGTTTCCACAGAGGGACCATCAAAGTGTTTCTCCCAAAGTCACACAGATAAAGCAGGATCTCATCTGCCCCATTCCCTAGGGATTTCCAGGGTTGCTGGTGGCTTTAGCCATTTGCCCTCTTTGTCATTTACTAAGAGAAACACCTTCCTAAGGTCCTATCCCATCAGTTACATTGCTCCATTACAGTTCTCATTAGGAACCACTGCATATTTCAACATGAAAAATTATTTTCATCACTCTTATTTTCTCCTGGACCTTGAAAGGTATTGTTTTTTTAGCTTTCATTCCTCCATTTGTTGAGAAGACACTCCTATATATGTTATACCTTAGTTGTTTTGTTTTCATTTTTTCTTATACCACTCTTTAAGGTCTTATTTTCTTTAGGCTTTTCCTCTGACATTTGATCTAACAATAGCATGTAAAAAATATTCCTATAATACTACACTCAGAATGCAGTAATATTTATTAATCCTAAACATCTAGTCTCTCCATGTATCCCCCATCTACCGTCTAGGTATGTGTGATGAAAATCTATAACCTACCTGACTATCATCTAGCATGGATAAACTATGTGAAAGATAAGGCTAGTTGAAGTCATTCCATTTCTTTTGTTACAGCCTTTCTGTGTTTCATAAAATGCTAGCAGATGTGAAACTCTAAATTAGATGTTAAATTATCTTTTTGTTTATTTTTTCTTAAAATGTAAACTAGGGTAGTTCTTTGCCATGTTTAACTACTCATTTGGGCCGTATCATATTAGCAGCACATCCATTTGAGCAAATATGTTGTTTTCCTTGTACACAGGAAACAAAGAAGAGGGATCTTTTGGGTCTACTCATTACACCCGCCACCACCAACAGCACCAAACACTATCTTGCTAAGGAAGTATGTGCAACAAATCATTTTACTTTTACTTTTCTGTCATTCTCTACAGGAATTTTCAACTGCTCCAGTTCAGTGTAAAAGTCTTCCTGTGGGCAGAATTTTCACATTGTGGACTAGAACAGTTGGAAATCCCAAATACATGGTTTAATCCCATAATTTATTGAAGCGGTATCAGAAATTTATTATTCAACTTGATCATCAGGATGGCATGTTTATACATATTTAATTTCTTGTTTCTCTTCTGAGTTGAGAAACTTATTAATCATAAGTCTCGGAACAGTCTTTGCTTATTCATGGTGGTCAGGACACATATTCTTAGATTCACTCTACTGAATTCAGTATTCTTACTGATTTTTATTTCAACAGGCTCAGTCCTGAGGTAAGGTTGCATATGAAGTTTTACTGTCAATTCAGTTTCATAAAAGATAACATATTTTGTCATCATCATCATCATTGTCAGTATCACCATCACTATCACACTACATACTCTTGATTTGATAGTCAGTATTTTAACTCCCCAATCCGTTATTTTGACCATTTTATCACATATATGTTTAATATGCTTACAGAAGGGTGGTTTTAATTCTGATATGTAAATCTACTTATAAGCACTTAAGGGTCTCTTTCGTCTTTGGTTTCCAAAATCTGGAGCACTGGAATTCAGAATATGGAAAATTGCTGCAAACTAATTGGCATTTCTTATATTACTGCATCTTCATATCCAAAGGATTTTATTACTACATTATCCATCAGAGGTTATGATTACATTCTGGATCTCTATGAATCATTTTAATTACATGGAACTGGTTTGAGGCACAATTTTTCTGTGCATTTTATGGTGAGTGATTCTTTTAAGGACTCAAAGATTTTTATCTTTGCCCCGTTGACTTTGGAATCTTTCATTTGAAGATTGAAATTCAAGAGTTGAGTTCAAGGAGAAATACTGCTTTCAGGGGGTTCCTGGTAAGGATGATCATTTCAATAGTATGTATTCCTCTTTTATATCTACTTTCTGGTTAATTTGTGAATGACTGGTGACTAATATCTATACTGATATAATGTGCTCAGTGATAAGAGTGTGACATTGGTGGTTGTTGTTGTTATTATTATTATTATTATTATTATTATTATTGAGACAGAGTTTCACTTTTGTTGCCCAGACTGGAGTGCAACGGCACAATCTCGGCTCACTGTAACCTCCGCCTTCGGGGTTCAACCAATTCTCCTGCCTCAGCCTCCCAAGTAGTTGGAATTACAGGCATGTGCTGCCATACCCGGCTAATTTTGTATTTTTAATAGCGACGGGGTTTCTCCATGTTGGTCAGGCTCTTCTCAATCTCCTGACCTCAGGTTATCTGCCCGCCTCAGCCTCCCAAAGTTCTGGGATTATAAGTGTGAGCCATCATGCCCGGCCACATTGGTTATTTTTAACATAAATTTAGGATAAAAATTCTAAATTAACTGATTTTGCATAACCCACTTTATTTGATGATTACTTTGTATTTCTTTTTCCCTTTTTGTAATGATTTAAATTCTCATCAGGAATGTCTGCTATTTTTCTCCTTTTTGATAGCAACAATGCAAAAATGCATTCTGTGTTTATAAAACACATGTGTTTAATTTGTAGTCCCACCACGTAATCTGATGATCGATATCCAGAAAGACACTGCAGTGGAAGGTGAGGAGATTGAAGTCAACTGCACTGCTATGGCCAGCAAGCCAGCCACGACCATCAGGTGGTTCAAAGGGAACACGGAGCTAAAAGGTAAGCTGCAGATTGCCCCACACTGAAGTAGTTAGTTGATTCTAGCAGGGGTATGCCTTTGTGAAAATCAAGGACAAATACAAAACATGCCCATGAAACAAAAGTATTCATTTAGATATGGTTTATAAATTACTAAATACATCTGAGGCCAAAGCATAAAAGCATTTTATTGTTCTAATCCATGTCCTCATTCTGCTGTTTGAGGGTTCATGGTGATAGCTGTCACTCTACTCAGATGCCCAGAAAGAACTAAAACTGTAAACTAGAACTGTTTAGGCTAGGAAAAATTTTCATGAGGGCTGTCTCCTGAGCTCAGGCTGTCTCTGTCTGTACCTTCAACTCTAATTGCTTTTGCCCTGTCTTTTGCAGTGACCTAGAGGGGATCAGAACCCCACATTTTTAGGGTATTCATTTAAAAAAATGTTACACAGTCTTTCCTATGGTAAATTCCAGTCATTCTGACATCTATTGAACTATCAACTGTATTGACTATATGCTTTCCTACAAGAGTGGTTGCACCAAGTGAACTAACAACTTCATCTTAATTGTGAATTTACAGGGGCCACCTTTCTTGTGAAATTTATGATTCAATTGCCCAGTTCACCAGCCTGTTCTTGTGCAGTCTGTGATTTTGTGATGACAGTACAAGGCAGCTCCTTTAGCCCCATTCTGATCATCTTTACCTCTGTACTGGGCCATCCCGGGTTTGGGTCCTGGATCCACAAATGCCTGCCACCTCAGGTGTTACATCAGATAAAGGAGACAGCCTATACCCTATTTGACCATTTTTTGCCAGTTATCTTAAATTCTGCATGTATTTCTGCATTCAGATTCCTTCCTTTTCAAAGTTACCCTGCAGGTAGTACTCTGCACAAAGGTCTTAGGAGCTGAATTCCTCTAATTGTTTGACAGAAATGCTAGTGGTGTGCTTCAGTTTCCTCTAAAATAGGAATAATCATATTACATACTTCATGGAATTTTTATGAAGATGAAATGAGTGAATAGTTGTAAAGTATTTAGCTAATACTTGGGCCAAAGTAAGTGCTGTATATGTACTTGTTAAATAAATAAAGAGCGTGAGAAAGAAAAGAATCAGCCCTTTTAGAAAGAGGATATAGAAATCTATATCTGGAAGCAGATAAATCTATATATAACAGCTTAAATTTCAAGAAGCTTGTTCTGTTTTAATCTCCTATTTCCTAGGTATGGTTTTGGAAGGAAGGAGTTTCTCATTTCCTCTCTGCTTTTCTAAGTGAATTCAGCCATTAAATGTGTACCGATAAGTACAAAACATTAAAAGAAAGTTAATGGTGTGCCATGTTCCTGGGAGCGCTGAGTTCAGGAAGGGACTGCCTTGGCCTATTCATTCCATCCGGAAGCCTCCTCCCTCCTTTTCTGGGTGTTCTTGGATGTGTCTCCCATCTGGCCCCAAGCCCTGTGTCTTACTTTGCTCTAGCCCACTGCCACTGCATTTTTGTGGTCTTCCAAAAGTCTCAGAGTTTAAACATTTCAATTACAATTTCAATTATGTAAATCCATTTAGTTACTTTCTCTCTTAATTGTTGATGATGGGAGTAGGCAAAGGGGGTTGTTTGTAACTCTACTGCTTATTGAATTACTTAGGGGATTTGGATAATATCCTAGAATTTCTGAATGGCATGACAGCCTAGTCGATATTTCAAGTTCAGATGGTTGTAGGGGTGAAAAACATTTTTCTTTTTATCTTCCTGAATACCTTGAGCAGCCAGATGTCAAAATGGCTCAACTTTCAGCTGCCTATTTCCAGGAGGTTTTAAGATAGAAGAACCATACATAATATATTTCAGTAAAAATAGTGTATGCTATTCGGACTTGAAATATATCTTAAATACTATGCTGCCAGGTTGAAAAGTCGGAAATTAAGGAAATAAACATTTTATCAGGTAACTATTCACAGATTACTCTCATCCCAAGTAACTGCCATCATATTTGTTAAAATAGCAATGTCGGGGTTAGAGGACAGAGGGGAGGACATAAAAACAAACTGATGGAAATTCACCCAACTCTGGTGTCTTGGTACATTTTCTGTTCCCCAGGCAAATCGGAGGTGGAAGAGTGGTCAGACATGTACACTGTGACCAGTCAGCTGATGCTGAAAGTGCACAAGGAGGATGATGGGGTCCCAGTGATCTGCCAGGTGGAGCACCCTGCGGTCACTGGAAACCTGCAGACCCAGCGGTATCTAGAAGTACAGTGTGAGTACCTCAGTATCTTATTCTGAGGGCGTAGAGTTGCGATTCCATAGAAACTCTTCAGAAGCCATTTATTCAGTGCATTCATTTTATATAATATACATAGAATTCTTGTTGTTGGCAGACAAATAAAGGATTATTTTATTGAAATACTGTACTGCCGTATTACAAAGTGCCAATGAGGATTTGAAAATGCTACATTGAACCCAAAGGTAAAACTGAAATGATTTCAATCTGCTCTAACACATGACTTAATTAATTTATTTGCATATAGACTGTCATCATTTCTATGCCAACTGCAAAATCTAGGGCAATTTTCCCCCTTTTTTAATCCCATCATAAGTACTGAAGTTTGTATAGAAGGGATTTTATTCCCATTCTATGTCAGTATTTTGTTTTAAATGGCATGTCTTCCTCTATTTTAGCTTAAATTATAGCATTGAGTTGAAAAGTCTACTCTTCGGGATCATTGCCACAATCTCGATGGCTTTATCAATAAAAGCTAGATCGTAGTGAGTGAGGTTTTCTCCTTACCACGCCCTGTAGACTGAATATGGTCTCCTCATCTTCTCCTCTGGACCCTTCTACTTAAGAGGAAAAAGGCTTTTTCTGCACAAAGCCATTCTTATGCCAAGGTTGTAGCTAAGTAGCCAGCTTCTCACTTTGTATTTGGCTCCTGAAATATCAAGGCGATCTTTGAGTATGCATAGTGAAATGTTACCAGAGTTTGGTTGGGATGGCAGTGATTGGATGTCAGATGAAGGAAAAGCTTTACCCTTTATGAATCATTGGATTAATTTCCTAGGGCTGCCATAACAAATTGCCACAAACTTGGTAGCTTAAAATAGCAGAAATTTCTTTCGTTACAGCTCTGGAGGCCAGAAGTCCAAAATCAAGGTTTTGGCAGGACCACACCCCCTCCCCTCAAAAGAATCTAGGGATGGATCATTCATTGACTTTTCTAGCTCTGGGAGCCCCAGGAGCTCCTTAACTTGTGGCTTCACCACTCCATTCTCTGCCTTCATTTTCACATGACCTTCTCCTCTCCTCTGTGGGTCTCTCCTCTGTATGTTTTTATGAGGACACTTGTCGTTGGATGTAGGGCTCACCCAGATAATCCAGAATGGCCTCATCTTGAGATCCTTAAGCTGATTTCATCTGTAAAGACCTTTTTTTCCAAATTCAGCTATAATCACAGATTCCAAGGGTTAGAATTATCTTATCTTTGGGGGCCACCATTCAACTCCATACAAGCCCTATTATTTATCTAAATGATCTGAGCAAAATGGGAAGACAGGAAAAGTTATAAAATGTTGCTTCTAAGAAGCCATCCCATTCCAACCTTTTCTTAATTCCGTGAACTTGGCTCAATTGAACATTACATAATGCAGGATTTCCTCATTAATTCATTTCATCTGCTTCATTATAAAGCTTCATTATGGGCATCATGCTTATAATTTTCATATCACCAAAACTATTGTGGTATAATGTCCCTCTAATGGGAAAACAGAAATGATCAGATACTATCTAAATTAGCAGATAGTAGATCTCTTGTGATTTTGTTAATATGTAATTCATTTAAGCAAAGTTAATATCCATTAACTCTCCTTGTAGGGGCCCATTAGCTTTAATAATACATTAGCTCCTTTGTATGTCCTGAGTAGATATTCACCCAGTTTCCACCCCTAAACTCTTTCAGTATTTTCCCAGAATATCTTTTAAATAGAATATAGTCCCACCCACCTACCAAATTACCCTCACTCCCAAATGCGAAATATTTCAAGCGTTACATCTCTTACTCCTTGGAAAACTTGATGATGATCCTTATAAGCCTTGGTTTCCATAACGTGTAGATTCTGGAGATTTGTCCTTCTAAGAAAAGGAATGAGGGTCCACATCTGAATCCATTTGGCTTCAATCTAACAAAGTACTGCTAGCCTTTAATTGTGGGAAAGTGACTCTAATGCCGTCCAAAAATAAGGATGCACCAGCTGATCATTTTAAACTCTAATACGGCACCTTTTTGTGGGAGACTCTGTTTTTTTAATCCAAGAAAATCATACAAATATTTTAGCCTTTATTCCACTTTTTGGAATATACATAAGGAAAAAAATATTTTTATATAAAGGAAAGCTAAGAATTACAAAGCATTATATTAACCTGAATGGAACTTTGCATCTGATTTGATAATCTTAAGTAAGGTTCTCTGTGCTCAAGAAAGTTCACTACGTTCCACTCCTAGAGCACTATTGAGAACTTTACAGAGTCAGCCGGGAATTCCTTTTGTAGCTTCTTCAAACACAATTGGAATTCTCTACATCATTTCCTACCAGCTTTACTCTCCTTGAACACTAGCGGCTATGCAGTAACAAAAAGCTTCATTCCTCAAATGCCTGAAGCACTCAGTCACTAGGCCCTGAAGGCTGATCAGTCATTGTCCAGTGCTGTTGATGGCTCAACTCCAGTGCCCCCCCACAGCCATCCTTTCTCTGCAGACAAGTAGCACCACATTTTGATGCCCATGAGGAAAGAAGAGACACTTGAATACATGAGATTCCTAGAATGATTTATTCAGTAGCCAGTCTGCACGGGGGTTGAAGTATTTTGGATGCCTGTGAGGAGTAACATTGCACCTGTATTTTAATGTTGACTCATGCCCTTGAAGTCAGCAGTTCTTAACCTTTTGGGGATCATTGGCCCCTTTAAAAACCCTTTGATAGCTATCGACCTGGAAAAGATGAATACAATCACATATTCACCATATTCTACTTACAATCAAAGGAGTCCATTCGCCCCTCAGGGTTTTCCTAAATTCAGTTATTTGGGGACCACTTGCACAAATTTGCCATGTTCATGTGTCATCTGTATTTTTACCTGATTTAGAATTTTTCTTTAAGTCACTTTATTGCTTTAACCTAACCAGGGCCTATGTAAAAATATGTATTAAATTATACATTTCATTTGTTATGTATAGTGTCTAATAAGCTTTAAAATAAATGTACAACTAATTTTTTTCCGATGTCCTTTCCTTTGCCACCTAAAAAGATTTCTTATGTTCTCAGTGACAAACAATAGGTTATCACTAGGAAATACTGATCCCATTCATGGACCTCAGAGTCTACTCCGAGTAAATAAGGCTACCTTGGGGGCAAATCTGATCTGATATCGTTGGTATTAAATATGCTCACTTGTTTAAGCCTGGCTGATTTTGCTCCATGAAGGTTTATGGCAACCTCTCTTTATCCCCACCTAAGAGAAATGGATGTTTACCAGGACACGAATAGGGTTAAATGACAGATCATGGATTTGAATTCTACATGAAGTAATTTTTTAAAAATACTGCTAAAAAGGAAATGAAATAATGAAAACCTGCATTATATGTCATTAAATATCTTACTTTAAATATGACAGGGAAAAAAGAGAGGAGGGATAAAAAGAGGGGAAGTGTTGCACTTCTCTCCTTCAAATGGAGTGCTACCATAGTGCGTAGAAGACAAGGCTGGAGCTACAACTTGGAATTGCTTTTGTCTTGTGGATTTAAGTCCTAATTAATTGAACCAGGATTTTGCAGTGTTTGTTTGTTAGGACCCTTATTTGTGATACCAGGAGAAACTGTTGTGCCCAATTATGTGAAAAATCAGCCAGATGTGTATGCTGTCATACTTTTAATAATCCTTAAGTTTTCGGTGAGTACAGATATTAATTGTGTAGTATGCATTGAAGTGATTAACATCAATGTAATTTATCATCTGGAGATTTCTGAACATAAATAAATGAGTTGTTTTGTTCAGCAAGGTGTTGACCCCTTCAGAATCAGTGAATTAAAGTCCCCCCCTTTTTTATTATAAATATGAAAGGCACCACAATCAGCCAAGTGTTCAGTTATTTGATTTTCTGGGGCATTAGCCGCTCTTGTTTGTGACATTTCCCTGTTGGGTGCTCGTTTGCAAGCTCATTAATAAGGTTTTCTCATAGGAACGTTGCTGGGAATGAAGAACATATAGTAGGGCTCTTAGTTTTCTAGCTTTCATTCTGAGACTCAGCAAGGGTACCGCAGCAGCACACAGTTAAATGTTTAAAACAGAAAATAATTATGCTCCTGAGCTGGAAGAGCTCAAAGCTCTCTTCCCTTAGATGTTATGCAGAGAACAGTTTTGCTTTTTAATGTTCTGAGCTGTATGACCCTAAAATCTTTCTGTGCATTTTTTTCTTGCGAATGTCTGTACAGGTGGTGTTGCCCAAATTTACAACATGGTTGATTATAGCAGAGCGTGATACAATTGTAGCACGGTTAGTAGAGCTTCAGATCTGAGGGAATGTACTCTTGTCAAATAAAAACCTGTATAAACGGGAACAGTTCACTGTCTGAGCGTTAAGAGAAAACTGTCTAAATAGCATCAAGGTGGCAACACATAGCGACATAAGCTGGGAATTCAAAGAAAAGCTGTGACCCTCAGTATGGAATTCAGATTGCTTTGCGCAAGGGAGGAAAGCCTTCCTCTGGACTAGGGTGAATATGAGGCTCTTGAATTACTGCTGTGTGGCTTTTGCTTTCACCCATCATAGCCTTGCTCTTTAAAATGTTTGGCAAAAATCCTCATTTTGTGAAGGTTTTGTGTTTGTGCATATTTGAAAAAAAGAAAAAAAATTCAGAGGTGAGTTTTGAAAGGAAGAATGAAAACAAAGACCCTAGAAATGGGTGTTTGAATGCCATGCCTGCTCTGATTATCATCTGACAGTTAATCGTATACGTGGGCATCATTTTCAAAATGAGTTTTATTGACTGAGTGTAGCTAGGTATTTTATAAATCCATAGCCCTGTTCATCCAAGGTCCAGAGAAGGGTAGATTTTTTTTTTTCTTTCATTCCCTCAACTGGAGGAAAATGGGCATTGAGGAGATGATCAAAACCTGTTCTTTATCTGTGCCAAAATAAATGTTTCTCTGGGTATCGATAGTGCCCTGCAGTGAAGGAGAGAGGAAAACCTGGAAATCAGAAAATCTTTCCTATTTGGAGTGAAGGATAACACATAGTTTCCAAGAGCAGCTTCGATATCAAATCCTCTCCCTCATCAATTCTGTTTCCAGGTTGTATTCTTCAAAACATAATAGCTGCTGTTTTCAGATTTGGCCTGTTTCTCTCTGATCTCCAGTCTCTCTCTCTCTCTCTCAATCTCTCTCTCTCTCTCTCTCTGTCTGCCTGTCTGTCTGTCTCTCTTTTTAACAGAATACACTCTTCCTCCCACTCTCCCTTTTATTTATTTATTTTTTAAAGCAATGAATTGAGTTTCAGGGAAGTTATTTTAGTATTTATGATTCCTTATGAGAAATAATCAAGGAATGAAGAACCCCAATTGAAGCTAATTTTTTAACCTATTATTTCTTTGTGTTAACACAGAGTAGTGTTGGTTCCAAATTCTTGATATTATAAGGACTATAGATTGATAGTGATACAATCTGCAGTACCAAAAGTGTCAAGAGGCTAAGTAACCAGTATTCAAAATACAAAGAGTGAGTGTTGGGCAAATATGTCCTGAGCAAGACTGGAAAGGACCCTTAAGTGAAAAGCCTTTGCCTTTAAACCTGCCTTCTGAATGCATACCCTGCAGAAAGAGGCCTGTTTTACTAAGGACCGCCTCCTCTCATCTCACTGACCTTAATGTATTTGTAACAGATGTGTCTGCGTGGCTGTGGACATCGAATACTTACACAGTGAAACCGGTCTTCTAATGTACATACTTCACTTAATGGTTTTTAACTCAAGGTCAAATTTTGATTCTGTGGAAGGTTAAATAGTTGTGAAGCTGGCATCTAAAAGTCTAAAAGGAATAGTCAAACAACATCCTTTCTGATTTCCTGTAAGATACCACTTAGACACACACCAGAAGTGCTAAATAAATGTGTAGTGAGGTGGAAATATGTAAAGCAGAGCACCTGGGCTGAACTTCCGATTTGGGGAGCTGGATTGACCTTCCAAAAGAAAAACGCAAGTATATTTTGTGATGAGGACTAAGAGGAACTTGTGATCTGATTGTATTTATTTTTTAATCAGTAGTAAAGGTGGAAGGAGAAGTCCATGCCCCAATATTTCTTCACTTTCTCATTCACTTATTCCTTCATTCACTCATCCAGTAACTGTGTCTCAAATGCTTACTGTGTGCCAGTCCCTGGCACTGTTCTAGTTACCAAGACTTCAAGAAACAGAACAAAACAAAACAAAAAAACCCTCTGTTGTTACAGAGGGAACAGTCTTGTACAGAAAATCTTGCTATAGGGATTTTCTTGCCCAGTGTTTGCTTACAAATGATGAAAATTGCTTCCAAGACACCGAAGAATATTCTGTGAGTATGTACCCCCATTTAAAAAGCACTGGGAACAAAGCTTTCTGCCACAACACCGTGAGATCAAATTTGATTCTTCTGGGTAAACAGTAATTCTAATACCCACAAACCTACCTGAAAGTTGCAGCAAGAGAAGATTGCATTCTACTGTGGTATTGGTCTTACGTCAGTCCCACCAGATTTGACTCATCCCACTCACAATAGTTCAGGCCTCTTCAAGAGCCCAGTTTCAGTACTACAATTCATAACAACAGATGTAACAGCAGGAGGTTCTTCACCTTGCAAACAAACAAAATAAATGGCAGTGAAAATTATTCATGAATGTATTATGACAATAGAAAGCAAATCTTTTGCAAGATGTTCTCTTTACCTCCCCCGAGAGCCCTGTGTGGCTCCGTTCATTCACCAATCCCAGTCACCTGGCATTGCTAGACATGGCCCTTCTTTAGTTGCAAAGCTATCCTCTCCCAGCAATTTAGACAGCCATATTGTAGGGGTTGATTCTTGCTTTGAGCTCAGACAGCTTCTAACGTTCACCAAATCTCAGGTTAATCTTTGCATTGTCGTTCTACTCCAAACTCCAATAATCCTCCATGATTGACAAAGACTCTTCAGTCAATTCTTCCTCACTTGAATGCACAGGGGCTGACCCAGACGCGTTACCCAGACATTCTGATATCATCTGTGCTCATGCTGCCCTTGAGTTCTCCCTGGTAGGACTTGAAACAATTAGCACTTGATCCACAAACATCAAATCCCATACTCCCTGGTGTCTCAGAATATTGGGTGAAATCTAAGTAAGAAACATGAAGAAGAGCCTGTGTCCCAAATGCAGTTGCAGAAACAGATTTGCACTCAAGTCCCTGGACCTGGTGGCATTCAGCACATCAAAGAAAATATGACACCTGCATTTCCTGATTTAGAAATTCTCAGGAAGACAGGGAAGGTTGTGGGATCTCCGGGACAATAGGTCTCCCACTGGCTTGTCTCCTGCCAGGATATCAGTATGCCTTTTCCATTGACTCAGCTCTGCTCCTCTCTGCTACCTGGGAAGGGTGACATCCCAGTCATGAAGAAATTGCAAAGTACCTTTTTCTAAATAAAGGAATGCAAAGACCTGATATATTAGTGCTTGGACCTACAGAGGAGACTGTGCCTTTTCATTTACATAGGAAACTGAAATACAGGTTACAGAATCTTGAGTTTCATCTTCTGAAAAGATCACAGAATGTGGTGCAAGGTCAGACTGGCATGAAATCAATTGTAATCTGCCAGCAAGCCATTCCAACCTCTTTAAGAGTTTCCTTTTATATATTTTTTCCCTTTATAGAGAGAGCAAAGTACATTTAAAGAAAGTCTCATCAAATCAGAATGTCTTTCTAATATTATTTTTTTAATTGGTTGCTACTATAGTGTGACCTAAAGCCTCCTGGTATTTAACCCTCTGTGCAACTTTGACTAATGAACAAATTTTGTCTGCTGTAGCAGTCTTGCTAAATGTCTTTTACGGGGTTTAAAAAAATTTACAGTGTATTATGAAAACCTCAGATCCCTTGACCTAATTGACTGGCTGTTGGTGATGCCATGTCTTTAACTGTAATGTTCTTTAAGTGTACAGACCTAACTATTTTTCTTATTTTTATATAGCAGTTCCATTTTATAATGACATTAAGCCATTCTGAGTGATACATTTCTGGGCAGTTATTGCACTTGGGTAGAAAGTATCATCTGGCTTTTGGCCTTGTGCCTTACAACACCAACCGAGGCATAAAATGATCCCCCAGAAAATGTACTAGGCTTTACCTCATTACTTAAAAATAAATCTTGGAGGCTGGTTCTGTTTCAGAAAAGATTTGGTGGGTTATAACATTTGATTTATGAACATAATTAAAATATAAATGATGAGCTCTGGGCTATTCAGTCAGCCATCTGGATTTTAGGTATTTTGACATATTCATATCGTAGTTAGGCTCTTCAATGGAAAATTTAATGTCCCTTAGTTCTAGAGGTGCCAGTGGAATCCCAGGGTTTCTATTCCACCTGTTAAGAATGCTTAAGTTTCTCTTTCAGGACAAAGGAAGGGGAACAGAATTTGTTTTTAAGTTTCCATCACCCAGGGATAGATCGTGGCACATAGACCTTCTATAATATTTGATTCCTAGACTGGGCGAGAGGAAAGCTCATCTGCCCATGGTCAGATAATATGCCTATAAATACTGCATGTGTCAACAGAGGGAAACATTTTTCTGTATAATGCAAGCAAGACTAATGCTCACCTTTTCAGCCAGCTATTACGGTAACTGTGGCAGCTGTAGCCATAAGTAGATAGTAGATGTTTCTCCAGAACTTAAAGAGTAAATTGGGAAAATCAGTTATCAAAACTGAAGGTGTATTTTTTATGATTTAGTAAGTGGTTTTTAAAATAAATTTCAGGTAGAACAAATCCTTAGCTTCTTCTTCCTAATTTATGTGAATAATTGACAACTGATAAACAGCTCATTAGGAACATAAAAAAGCATTTAACTAAAACTCAGTGGGACTGAAGAGGCAGGGTGGGTTACGTTTTTCAACACTGTCTTTATTATTGATGGAAGTTGAGGATGTAAAATCCTTACTGCACTGTGCTGAAAAATATGCCCTCTCTGTTTGCTGGTAAATTACATGAAGGAAAAAAGAAGAAAAACAAAATCCTTCCACGTAGGCCAGCAAGCATTCTGCTGCTTCTTCATTAATGGCCAAAGTCAGCAGTGCATGAAAAATGTAGCCTTTCTGTAGATCAGAGATTAACCTATAAGCAAATGTTACATTTCAGCCCAAACTTGGGGCTTTAAATTTAGCCTCACCCAGAACGCTTCATGGGTAAGAATGCTAGAGATCCCCTAACTGGGAACTCTAGTAAGTGTTCCTGTTCATGGGTATGAACTATGAGGTAGCAGGTCTTTTGTTTTCTGTGTGTCCAGTGTCATAACCTTCTTCTTTCATTTTTTTTTTTTTTTTTTGATATCTTTTTTAAAAACTAAACTTCACCAACTAGTGTGTGTGTATGTGTGTTACACGACCACAAACAATAAACCCACACCTGATGCCCAGCAGTTGTAGTTAGCCTAATATGTGGCCTCTGTCTCTAAAAGGGGGTTCCCAGGAGCTCGTGAACCACCCAGTGCTAGTTCAAGGTCATCCTGTTTATTCTTTACAAGCATTTCTGCTTTTCTTTAATGACTACCTTCCCGACCCAGTTATCAGTATCTGGAAACCTCCACACCATTTTGCTCTTAAACATTTTCTTCGCCAACGTGTCCAAGAACAGAACTGTGTAACTTGCAAGGGTCAGCTGGAGCTTCTGGGCTTGTTAACTTTTACGTTCTCTGGCAAGAGACTTAGCTTCTCAGAAAACACTACCAATTCACAGTATGCAGTGCACACTGGTGGGTGAACAAGGGGGCTCTCTTAAAAGGTTTTGAATGCCATGTAATTTTTAGAGACATGAGGGAAAGATTCGTGATAGGAAAGAGACCATAAGGATACATCTAGAAAGCAGCCATCCCTAGTGAGGACTTCCTTGTGCAGCTTATATAGCTGTGTATGGGATGAGATTGGTTGAGCCTTGCCGTAATATTTCTATCTTCTCCCTTATTCCATAGGATGAATGTTAATGAGCTAACCACAGCTTGTAAAAGGCCAAGGGGCTGTTGTTTAGGTGGTATGATTGTCTGAGAGAGTAAAACTATGGTAATTGTTTTGACCTTTCGGCCAGCCGATGCCTCGCCCTCTCACATTTATTACTCTTGGGTACATTTCCAAAAATACGCATTTACAGAGTCACAGAATTAAATGAGATAACTGATTTAGGGATTAATAGCTTGTTAGTTCAGCACAGAAAAAAACAATCTCCTAATTCCATTCAGGTTTTGTTTGTTAATGTATTTGCATATGTATCTATGTTAACTCCAACTTCTGTAGCTTGCCTCCCTATTCCCTGAACCTCCCCTTATTCATCTCTCATAGCCATATCCCCACACTGACAAACACAGTTTTAAGTAGCTGGTGGAAATAGGAATACTTACATCTCCTTCCTAAGTACCTCGCTGCATTAGGAAGCTATACCTGGCTTGGATTATGGATTACCATTGGAAATGCACTAGGGAATCAGAAATCTATCCCAACATAGACTTCTGGGGCTGTCTCTCTCTCCATGATCTTGGATGAGCTGCTTCAGTCTGTGGGTACCAGAGTTCCCATCCCTAAAACTAGGCTTGTTCTACCACCAGTGACGGTCCTAGGAGAGCAGATCCTGAGTAAATGTCAGTATTTTTTCTTTTTAATGTTTGCAATGAGATGTCAAAGACGTTTCCCTGGGAGGGCTCCCAAAATGTCCCAGTTCTTTTTCCTTAAAGTCATTTGAGTGGAATTCAGAAGTTCTGCCTTTCCCGTTTGAAAACAAGAACATAGAAGAGGCAAACTTATTAACATGCAGTGTCACAACATATTGTCATATAGTAATATATGATATATGATAAAATGTATCAACTCTGAGCACCACAAATATCTATGGCTTCACCTCAGCATGAAGGCAAATGAGTTTCCTTTAGCTTGAGTGAGTTTGGAGATAAACTTCAGTGTAACAAACTGTATTTCACAGGAAATGTTTGATGTGGCGCAGTTGGCTCGTGAATCTCTTATCTATTTGCGGCTCACTCCTTAGAGTTATTAGTCAATTTAATTTGAGCAAATGCCAGGATTACTAACTAATTAGAAGGGTGTTCCTGAAGGCATCGGATGGGAGAGAGTAAGTGCCGGACTGGTACTGTGGGTTTTGAGGCAGTGTGTGAGTCTGATTTTGCCTGATGATATCATTTGCTAAACATTATACTTTGTGTTGTTGTCACACAGATAAGCCTCAAGTGCATATTCAGATGACTTATCCTCTACAAGGCCTAACCCGGGAAGGGGACGCGCTTGAGTTAACATGTGAAGCCATCGGGAAGCCCCAGTAAGTTCTGAAGGACAAGGTTGGCAGAGGGTCGTGCGCAGTAAATGCCACAACACAGACGTATGCATTCACCAGTCCTTGGCCTGTCACCTGTCTCCTGTCTCCTGCTGCAAAGGATGGATGGTTTTTCAGGAACTAAAGAATATTCAGTGAGAGGGGAAATAAATATCCATAGTTCTTAATGGTCAGAACTGGGAGAAAAATTAAATGCCAGCTAAGATTGAAGTCTCAGCTAATTCTATTTTATTATCATCAACATGATTGTCAGGACTATTTTCTCTCTTACATGCAAGAATAATCCTAATAAATTCTTGGTGTCCCCACAATCTAATGATATATCTGCCACCTTTTGTGTTAATGTCTAAGCTGCTACAAAGATGGTTTTAAGACTTACATTAAGCTGCTATGTTTAGGGCCAGCTGTAGGCAAATGAATTTGCCCTACCTTTAATTTTGCATCTTCTTCCCTCAAAGAAAAGTGTCATTCATACGTGACTCCCAGAAGTATTTTTATTAGTAAAGAAAAGCTCAGGAACTTTTCTTAAGGAGGATATATGTGCCACTTCATAAGAGAAAAAGAAGAAACAACTAAGACTGTTATTTTATTGAAAGTATAAAGGAGCCACTTGAGTTGCCCTGTGAAATGATCCAAAGTGAATTAGAGGAACTACATGTATCATCACTAATACAACAAAAAAAGCCACACAGTGGCACCACTTTAACTATTATTCAGTTTACTTAGTGGGCAGGGGACACTTCTTTTGTGTTTCTAGTAAAGATTGTTTTTGACTGTTTCTGTTTCTTAGGGGAAAAAGCAAGTTGAGGATTCATGAAATGAACTAATAGGTCAATGTTGGGATTAAGGGCACTCAAACTTGAGTGGTACCTAACAAAAAACAGCATTGAGCTCCCTCTGCTGTCCCCGTAGTATGATTTTTTTTTCCCTCAAAGAGTTTTGCTAGCCAGCATCATCACAGTTTTCATATAAAGAATTCAGAGCATCTTAACAAAGCTTCCCCAGAAATCTCTGGAAAGAAGCCTCCCTATTTTAACTCAGGAGTGAACTATGACAAGAGATCAGAAAGCCAAAGGGGGCTCTGGCTGCTGTTGGTTCTCTCTTCTCATTTCAACCCTCCCTATCTTTGTACTGACCGCTCCCTGTGCTGGAATTTCCTTCCCTCTGTGCTAACCATGTGGCGTTTTAAATGACCTTTAGGAGGTGGAAAGTGGTCTTGGTTCTGTTTCACTTTCCCTCTGGTGTTCCCAAGTTATTTGGTTTTGAATGCTTCAAGCTTCAGCAGAGTGATCTTTTTCTCTTTTGAGCACTGCCAAAGATTCAGATCTTTCTTTTTGTAAACAGTTTGAATTATTCCCTAATTAGCCGCTTTCTTCAAAAATAATCCAATGGAGGAAGAAAAAAAAAAAATTCTCAGAGGCCTCTTGCCACTTGCAATACCTGTGTTCGGCCACATTAACCACAGTTACAGTATATGGCTTGCTAACCTATACTTTATTTTTGTATTTTTCCCCTGAAGAAGGTACTGCGTTCAATTGAATGTGCCACGGGGACAGTAAATTACATGTTTCCTTCAGGACATTTATGCCAGAGAAGGGATTTGTTTGTTCCTTTCAAATAGGAACTAGTATATGGTTGTGTGAGCAAGCTCACATTACTCTACTGCTATCCCTTCTAGCATATTACCTATTTATTTTCTCAAGAAATTGCATACAATAAAAATGGTAATTTAACTTGCCATTAAATGTTGTGAATATTCTCAGCACTTACCCCTACTGATTGTTTCAGCTGTCAAGCAGCAGGACATTAGGTCTGATTGCCAGGCAGGCCCATTTGCCATTGCCTACAAGGAGGACATATGCAGTACTAATTTTTAAATAATTTACTGGGTTGTGATGACAAACCCATGTGTAATTAAAGAAAAATTGGAACTTCACATCCCATTTGAAAACTGGAATGCTACTTGACAGGGCTAACTTGAGGATCCGTTCTTCATTAAGCATGGTTCTCTTGTCGTGTCGCTGCTCCTAGAGGCAGCCGTAGGAACTGGAAGGAAGTCACTTCTGAGCTGGATCTCTGTTGTCCTTCCTTCAAAATGAAAGTTTTCAGGCACAATTCTAAATGTAGCCTCAACTTCGTAGGAGGTTGAGGGAAACGCCTTGAAGAATGGAAGTTTTCAAAAGATACTTGGTGTGTATGCATTTTTAGCTTTGGCAAATCTTATGAAATTGGCTTTTTCCCGACAGATACAAGTGTGGTGCTTTAAATCACTAAAACAAACTTGTCTCTGGTGAGCAGATGCCCTGGGCCCTAAGGGATCCATGTGGAATGCATTCCATGGTGATTAGCCTGAGAGCCCTACCCACAAGCGTGGGGCACTGCAGGTGCACACACAGGAAAAGTTCTTGCAATATGCAGGCCTTGGAGAGCCAGGAAAGAAGGCAGTTTGCCAAGAAACAGATAGACATGGTGGACCAGGGCATCAAAGACAGGGTGGCATTCTGGGTAGGGGGAGGCAGGTTATGGGGAGAGGTTAAGGACAAGAGGAAATGATTACATCTTTGCAGAATCAAAGGTGGTTTTTCAAACAGAGGCCCAAGTAAAGCACTATTCAGATATAAAAGTCCATTCCTTTTGGTGAAACTCAAAATCCATTTAAATATCACAAGAGGCTTCTAAGCAAGTCTTGGTGTGTGAGTAACCATCAGATGAATGCGTGTATCACTAGCCAAGAACTTGATTTCTTTCCTAATTAATGGGATGTTAACAATGGGTGAGCTCTGTCCTGCCCGAATTGGTGTGAAACCACACAGCAGGGCATAAAACTAGCGCACACTTATTTGCTGATTTGTCGAAGATGAATTGGAAATAATGAGACTCCTGCTTGTGGTCTGTTCAAAGTTTTTCAACACGTGATCATGTTTAAAAGAAAAAATTGTATACCAAACAGATTTTTGGAGACTTCACAGTTGTAAATTCTCTGAACTTAAAATATCTCCAGTAGGTCCTCATTAATTGTGTCACCCTGCATGTGATTCATTTAATGCATGGGTGAGAAGTTTGATGCAGACATCTTAATGGGAAACGATAATGTGACTTGTCTTCCTCCCCTTCTCCCTGCAGGCCTGTGATGGTAACTTGGGTGAGAGTCGATGATGAAATGCCTCAACACGCCGTACTGTCTGGGCCCAACCTGTTCATCAATAACCTAAACAAAACAGATAATGGTACATACCGCTGTGAAGCTTCAAACATAGTGGGGAAAGCTCACTCGGATTATATGCTGTATGTATACGGTACGTGAGAAGATAAAATGCTCTTCTACTAGAGTCAGTCACATGGAGCTGCTACTTGTGATTCACTCCCAAAGCTTTTGGTCAAGTTGAAAATCAAAAACCAGTTGGTTTCCTTCTAGAACTTAAAGAAGCCTGGCCTGAGGTGGACCCTAGTGTCTCCACCTGGGATAGTGACTTTTCTTCTCTCCCTCTAATCGTGGGGGTTTCTACTAGATTACAGTCTTTGGTCATGCTGAGAAGGAAAGCTGTGTCCTCGGGCACATGCCATGGAGATTATGTTAGAAGTAATGACTGAAACATTCAACCTTACCAATTAGTGGCTTTTCAGCTCAGAAAGTTTATTCCCAGTGGTATTTTCCTATGATACCTGGGCTAGCCTTTCTCCTGCTTTGATGAGCAGAACTATTCTATTTTCAGCATGAGGCTATTAAATTTCAAAAGATGTTGCAAGCCAGTAAATACTCAGAACAAATACAAGGTCCTTTGTAGCTACATAAACCACCGGTAGCTACTGCTTCGGAACAAAAGCCTTTTTAAAAAAATATGTCTGTTTTGTTAATATCGATTTTCAGGATGATTAAAACCTCATGAATTTTATTCTCTAGTCAACAGATATTTATTGAGCATCTACTACGTTCCAGGCATCTTAAACTTACTTCCTGTTTATAACTTACTGTTGATTTTGCGAATGGTGAATATTTTCTATTTAGTTGAGGTGTGCACCTCCTCTCTAGTTTTATAATATCAAATTAAGTCTCTTCTATTGAAACCTCATATGCCAAGAAATAGCCATGAACTGACATGACAAAGAATGAGTAACCAGAGGCATCGACATTTCAATGTGTTATAAATATTTGAATATGTGTCTGTGTGAAGGGGGCATGTTTTTCTTCATGTTAGCAGTGTAAATAATCCAATTTACAAGTATAAGTATATGTGAATAAATGTTTAGATACGCATAAATTATACCTATGAAATATCCACACCATAGTGTCTTAAAATCAGGATACTTTCCTTATGAAGGAAATAGGAGTGGCAGTCCTTTTAATCAAATAGAAGCATGCTTTACACCGTATCTGCATGGATATTAAAATATAATCCTCAGCCTATACCTGAGATTTTTTTCCTAGCATAATGCAAAATTAAAAGATCACATCTAATCACCTTATTTGTAGACTTCTGAAGTATGTTTTGTCTTTATGCACTACCAATGTTGTCTGTAGTTCACACATAATAACATTAATTCTCCCAGTAGTTAAGGAAATCCATGTGAAGTGAACAGCTTTTCTACGTAGGTGAGAGAGGGCACAGCATGGCCCGTTTTCAGCTGGCGATATGCAGAGCCACCTCTTTCCACAGACTGCTCGGTGGGGGTGAAAAGAACATTCCTCCCTTTTTCTGCATGTGCTCTCTTCACACAAGGGCCTGCGCCTCATGGGAGTCCCCGACATTGCTGTTGCCCGGGTTTACTGGCTTTCAGTCCAGCTCTTTACAATCTACAGATTATAAAAAGCAGTAACAAATTTCCATTAGTCTGTCATGTGCTTCCTTGATTCAGAACACTAAGTTATCTGGAAAAACAGTTTGATTTATTGTACTTACTGCCCCTACATTTCAAGAGAAGAAACATTTTGTGGATTTGATGGACAGATATATTTGAATAATTTTGGATAGTAGTTTATAGCTAGCATTTATTTAGTGCTCACTTTATTCCATGCCCTATGGTAACGATTTTACATGCATGGTCTCCTATAATCTCCACGATAACACCAGGAGGCAGGCATTATCATGATCCCATTTTACAGATGATAAACTGAAGCTCAGAAAGGTCCCACAGTTTTCCCCAACTTCACCAGGTTTCTAAATGTGTTTTAGAACCAAAATACTTTGGCTCTAAAGTCCACAACAAAGTTTGTGTTTCTTTGTATATTCTCTTATTCTCACTGCTTTCCAATAGAACAATCCCCTTCAATATGAGATGATCCTCTTAGAAGAATTAACTGTCTGGGCCACAGTGCATTATTTGAAAGCCAAGAAATATAGGGATCCACCTGTTTAAGGCAGGCACAGCTACATATACATGTCTCCCTAATCCAAGATGGTATACCTATCCTTGTCTCAGGACTTTCTAGATCCATAATATACTACCTACCTCCCCTAGTCAGTCCTAGTAACAATACTTGAGATGACAGGTTAGAATATTCACCTAAGGTATTACTAGTCTATTAACAAAATACTCTAGCATTTTGGGAAGGTGTTGAGTAGATTTTCTTTCCAAAGCTGATTTGTTGTATTACTACCATAATTTTGGAAGTATTTTATGAACTAAAAGTTGGCACGCCTCCATATAGTTTAACTCTCTGGAAGCAACTTCTACACATGAAGAATCTAGCTGGTTAGTGCCTGAGCCCCAGTTGGTTTTATTCTTTTAGCCTCTACATGTCAAACACAGCTCATTAACTCCAATTCTGTACTTTCTTAAATAGTGGCCTCACATTGCTCTTATTGCTAGAAATGATCTAAGCACTGAGGTTATTAAACCTGTTAAGGGAATCTAATTCTTTCAGGTCACTTTAGCCAGATGTGAAGGACAACAGTTGCCCCAGTCGTGATAAAGATAATTGAAAGCGTGTGATTTGCACAAAATGGGAGGGACTGATGACCTTCATTAGTCTGGTCTACCCCTTGGTTCATCATCATATTTTCAAATCACCTTCAGATCTACTCTTATTGTATTGTGGACATCACACACTTTATGTCAATACTTTAGAATAGGTGCAGAAATAGGATTATAGGCCAGGCATAGTGGCTCATGCCTGTAATCCCAGCACTTTGGGAGGCCGAGGTGGGCGGAACACAAGGTCAGGAGTTCAAGACCAGCCTGGCCAATATGGTGAAACCCCGTCTCTACTAAAAAATATACAAAAATTAGCTGGGTGTGGTGGTGCACGCCTGTAGTCTCAGCTACTCAGGAGACTGAGGCAGAAGAATTGCTTGAACCCAGGAAGCAGAGGGTGCAGTGAGCTGAGATCATGCCACTGCACTCCAGCCTGGGTGACAGAGCAAGACTCCATCTAAAAAAAAAAAAAAAAAGAAATAGGATTATAGTATATCAGGGAAAATCTCCCAGGCACAAATGTTCCTTTTCAGTGGTAGATACAGTAATTCAAGCAAAACAGAAAAATCACATTAACTGTCCCCGTGCAGGGCAGCAGGCACCTCTCTGGATATAGTTTAGTTGTGTAGTGGAGGGAGCGGGATGTCTTTAGTGCTGGGCTCAGGGGTCAGTGCACTTGGTTCATTTGTATCTGCACTGGCACCTGCAGCAGGTGTGTAGGTGCATCCAAATGAGTTTCCAGCTCACAAAATGCTTCCCCACCTGTGGCCTCCGTAAAAAGTATGAAGGAGCAAGACTGAACATATGGCCTGAATCACTGCATTTCTCATTCTGCCTTTCTTTTAAACAGGTAGTTTAAAATTACTAACTTAATCATTTTTACTTCTTGGAGGAGAATGAGATTATTTTTAAATGACATGCTTTTTTGGACTTCTGTGAGGCTCCTTTAAAATAAAAATGTAAACTGCTTGTATCCCCAACTTAAAGGAATGGAGCCTCCCATCGAACAGAACAGTAGCTTCTTCTCTGTTAATTTCATCCAAGTATGTTTGTGTGAGAGAAGCAGTTTGTGAAGAAAATTAAAACCTCAGATTGTTGATCGATGGTAGGAATCATTTTAAGTAGACTTTGCAACCAAGCACCAAAATAATATTTTTATAAACTTTTGGGAAGTTGCACCAAGCCCAATAAAGGTGCAGTATATAATTAAAGTTTTGATGTATTAATTAGACAATCTGAGAGCTCACTTGAAGATAAAAGGACACCAGATGTGTCAGGGAGAAAAAGTTGATGTGCTGTAGATAAAATTTAAAATCAAAAGCTTTCAAATCATCTTATGCTCTATTATAGCAGAATGATTGCTTAGTTCAAAGTCTTGCTGACAATTTAACACATTCAGTTTGATCATTTGGTCTTAGAATTTTTTTTCTCTTTCATATTTGCCCTTCCCTTGTCTCCAAGTAATTTTTGAGACGATAGAAGAATATACAGTATATCAAATATCTGACAGAGGGTTCCCTATCAGGTTCCTGGCTTTGAAGGTCGAGTCTCATTTATATTTAGTTCTCTTGTTTACAAGATGGAAAACGTTCTTTCAGTTTTATCACTGTAGTCCACTTAGGTCAAGCTTTTAATATGAGCAAAGGCAACTTATTAATATTTATAAGTTGTAAAATTTATTGACTTTTAAAAAATAAAATCTCAGTAAAATCTCACATGCCTGGAACTTGATATTTACTGGTGACATTCTCTCTTCTTTGTATTTATTATGAGTGTAGAAGTAGTTTTACTTCCTGCTGGGATGTATTGATGGAGAATAATGAAGTTAACAGTCACAGAGAGCAAGTGTGTAGGGACACACTCATCCTTGGCTGATATGAGCCCCCTAATAGAGCAGCACCACCTCCTCCTCCTTCCTCCCATCTGTAAAAGCTGAAACGAAATGGCAGCCATTGTACCCTCTTGGTACTGAGTTGATTTAACCTCACCTTTGAAATCTGGTAGGGAAGAGGGGTGTTGTATGTTTTGATTTTTCTTCCCCTCTCTTCACATCTCCTCATCCCTAATTCACTTCATTAACGAAAATTCTCTTTTCTTCTTTTCTCAGCTCTTCCAAGTAAGGCTTTGGGATATAATCACAAGACATAAATCTTGCAGGGAAAGAACTTTTGGTTTTAAAGGGGGAAGCCATCAAACAAACATCTCAATGTCTTCATGCCTTTGTTTTGTCATTACTGGTCATTGTTGTGTTCAGCATTGTGGGTTTGATTTTCCTTTTTTTTTCTATCCAGATCCCCCCACAACTATCCCTCCTCCCACAACAACCACCACCACCACCACCACCACCACCACCATCCTTACCATCATCACAGGTATGGTACCTTCATTACCATTGAAAATGTCCTGAATGTATATTGTCTTTCTGGTATGTATAAAAAGAAGCCAAAAAGTTCCCTTTAAATCCTTGAAATTTAATTGTTCCTTTATTTTGGAACTCCAGCGACATTAGATACTATGTTCTTAAGTTGAATCTTAAGGACCTCAGAAACATCCAAGCATTTAACAGTACGTCAGATATTTTGCAGCTTATGCATAAAAGAATTCTTTTTGAAGCATCACTATTCAAAACAAAAGGCTAGGGAAAATGGCAGCTGGCTGCTAGAGAACACGCCTATAGCTTCTACTTAGCCATGTTTGATGAAATGGTAAGTACTGTGGCTTTCAATCTTGTCTCTGTCTTAGTTTCATCTCAGTCCATGTAAGGGAAAATATACACACCTAACTTCAATGTGCCTATTTGGGCCATGCTACTAAATGCATAGTCATCCTTCCTGCTCCAGAGAGTACCTGCTGACAGTGTTACTACCTGTTTGTGTTGCCTAGGTAGTCACAAGAGATCAGAGGGAGTCACTGTCTTTTCCATGCTGAGCACTCGTGTGCCGCTCCCTGCCCTCGGTCACATATTGGAGGAGTGGAAGAGGCAGCCACAGTGGTTCTAACTCTGCGGCTTTATCTTTTTGGACTGTCTGAAACTCTTATTCAGCATGAGTTTTACTGTCTCTCGTTTCTGTCACTGAGGGAGGTGGCATGCCATCCAGCCCTTCCTGGCATCCGGTGGCTCGCTCATACTGCTTGATGTGGCTCGTCTGGGAGCCATGGGGTTTCCTCTGCCTACCTAAGTAGGAAAGTTTCCAGCCGTACTTCATGTCCACTTGACATGAAGGATTTCCATAGATAAGGCCTTCCCAACCTGTGTTTACAGGAACTTACCACAAAAACATGTGAAATTAATTATTCTGTGAGGAAAAAAAAAAATCTCTTGAAAGAGTAACTTTTCCACTGCATTTTGTTAACTGGTGAGACTGCAAGGACTGGACTCCTTTATGAACACTGAGTATTTGACTCCCCACCCTTCATGGTCAGCTCCTTTTTAGCACCCTAGATATATCATTGCTCTCCTTTTCATTGACATGCTGGAGACATTTCCAGTTTTCATGGGAGTCAATAAGATAGAGATGATGAAAATTCAAAGTGTTCGAAGAAAGAGGAGGCCTCATCGGTTGATAGAATATAGCAATAGATTGTCTACTCTCAGTTTTCTTCACTTTTCTACCCATTACAGTGGAACAAAGAGAACCCTTAAGGAAGCCAATGCTTCTCAACATTGGTTACAAAACCATCAGTGCTAGCACTTAATTTGAAATCTTCTGAAAATCCATCAATTGGTTTTCATGTCTCACTCTAAACTCAGCTCCAACCAGGCTGCTTCCTAGATTCTTGTCTGTGTGTGTTTCTGTTTTGGCTCTTTGTTACTTCCCTCTGTAAACTTAAGTAAACTCAGTTTGTTGGCCTAGTGAATTGATTCCTTCCATTTTCTATACCATTCATAAGCATATCAAAGATGCTTCTTCCTAACTCTGATTTCCAGAGTAACCGTGCTATCAGCTTTTCATACTAAGAACTAGATTTTTACCTTTTCAGATTTCTTGCCTCTTACCCAGTTCATAAACCAAATTAGACTCGTACTCTTGTGAAGGGCCCTTTAGATATTAGTATAAAATGTATTGCCTAATTCTCCACTGCCCTACATATGTTAACCCTTTAAAAAAACATATCAGCAGTCTGTTTCATCTTTGCAGAACTTGCCCAGGTATGAGCCAGCATTTATTACCACTCATTCTAGAAGGTGCCAGCTAGGTAGCTATCCAGGTTTTACATTTTAAGGCAGTCGAGACCTTATTCATGCGGTATATAAACACCACATTTCTCTTTTATATGGAACAACACTTTTCATTTGTGGCTGGCCTTCTCACTAGCTTATGCCTTTTTTTAAGACCTTTCTTAACACTCGCTGAACTCCTCCCCCCTCACAATCAATCTCAGCAACTCAGCAGAGTCGCTTCAGTTCACAGCTCTTAATCCTTCACTCCAGACTAAAGCTAATCTTATGTCCTCAAACAGCTACAACTCACTGTTATCACAGTTCCAACTGCAGAGACTCCATTTAAGAGGAAATTTTAAAAATAAACAATGCTCTATTTCTGTCCACATCAAAGCTACCTCTAACAGAAACTTGTCTTTGCTTCTGTCTCTCTGCTACTGGCCTCTCGGCTCAAGGTAACGTAAGATGATCTCATAGATGCACTTTAGCCTCTTGATGTTAGCAGTTGAATCCTCCCTGCACATAAAATACATTTGTGGTAATGAATGCCCAGAATCTCACTGGCACACCCAAGAGTAGTTAAACTAAAATTGCTACTAACACAACATTGTAGAATTCGTTGCCTTAATGGATGTGATCTTCTAGGCTTACTGTGTCTTAACAAGCAGTCTTATATATATTTATCTTGCCCAGAAAGTACACTTGTAGAATTTAACATTTGCTCCTTTCTCCAAACAGATTAAAGGTTATGCAGCTGAATGATTCTGTGTCCCATTTTAAAGGTCCAGGCTATCCCCTAGATTTAGATTAGTTCCTAAAAAATCTTCCAGACTGAATCCTGACAAATGGATAGCTAAATTAATGTCCACTCCTCTTCTCTCTTGCACTGTTTGGTACATTACAGCCACCATTAGCCTTCAAAGCTGCAACAGCCAAATTCGGTGACAGTAACATAAAGCCTGAGCTTTAAAAAAAAAAAAAGAAGAAGAAGTCCACAGTCATCTATTTCTTTTCTCCCAGTCAAATGCAATAACTGAAACCCATTCCCTAGGTCAGAGTTTCATTACAAGAAAAATGTACACGTGCAATAGAAAAATACTTTTAAACTTGAGAAGTCATAATCGATTTCTGATTTCTCTGAAAGGAAATGTTCCAGTGTTATCTTTTATCTTCCGTAACCAGGATAATCAAATTGTTCCCCTTGTTAGGAAGACAGACTGGCATTCTGTTCTGAGTCACCTGACTTCCTTGAAACATGTTAAAGCTTCGTCATGGAGACCCTTCAAAGAGAAGAATTATAAGCCCAATCTGACTCTGCTTTGCCCACCCAGAATCACACCCCTCATGGGTGGGAGCACAGGGCGTTTTCTGCCTCCTGCTTACCCTGTACGGAGCAGGTCTGGAGAGTTACACATGAAGGCACCCATCTCAGTGTGGCCTTATCTAGGGAGAAATTTTTGTAGTCTCTAAAGTACTGAAAGGAATACAAACAGCCCCTGATTTATGATGGTTCATCCTACAATTGTTTGACTTTAGGACGGTTCAAAAGCAATACGTATTCAACAGAAACCGTACCCATACAGCCTTTCACTTTCAGTACAGTATTCAGTAAATTCCATGAAATCTTCAGCACCTTATAAAATAGGCTTTGTGTTAAATGGTTTTACCCAACTATAGGCTAATGTAAGTGTCCTGTGCACGTTTAAGGGAGGCTCTGCTAAGCTGTGACATTTGGTAGGCTAGGTGTATCAGATGGATTTCCAACTTACAATGTTTTCAACTTAGGGTGGGTTGACTGGGACATAGCCCCATTGTAAGTCAAGGAGCATCTGTATTTAGTGTCAACTTGCCATATCAACTTGTTGTGGCTTTAAAACCATGAAGCCATTATAGTATCATTAAAATTTTTTTCCAACTATAAAACAGTTTTAGATTGGGAGCCATTCAGAGCCTCACTATGATTTGCCACGAGATTCCCTGGAGTCTCTTATCTTTCCTGTATATTGATATTCTGACCATATATTTCTGTTTCAACTATTGCTATTGGCAAGCTCCTGTTCCTTTTTTTTTTTTATTGTGTCAAATTGTCCATGCTTTCATTCATGAAGATATATGCTGTCATATGGAAGCATAAATTGCATAATTTAAATTGCCCCTGGAATCCTTTGTTAAAAGATGGAGACAGCCAGCCATTACCCCGGGTAAGAGTCCTTCACACAGATTCCTGTCAAAAACTAGAAGAGAAGAAAAACTTACTGCTGTGCTGGGGTGGCGGGGGGAGGTGGGGGGAGTGTGGGTGAGTAGGGAGTGTTTGTTCTGTCTTGTTTTTAACTTTCTTTGTAATTAGTTGACTTGTGTGTTAGGTGTACATAAACGTACCCATTTCTATAATAGTGTTAGCCCCTGTCTTCCAGTTGGATCAACTTTTTCCTGTAATCATCTCAGGAAAACATGTTGCGTTTCCCTTCCTAGTTAGCGTGGCTGTTGTTTTGTTTCTGCCTGGTTGCATCTTGAGTTAGATGCTTGATAAGGAATATCGTAGAAAGGACTCCACACTCAGTTTTAAATACTCTTAGCAACTTACAGAGAAAATCCGGGCTGGGAGGAGTTCAACTTGGAGGTCACACTATACGTGTGACTGTCATAAATTAAAAAATTAAAACCACCTTAGAATAAGAAATGAATAGCTATAGGGCCAAATTCTGAAACATATTAAAAAATCCTTTCATAAGAATGAAGTAGGTCATTTCTAAATGAGTTTTCCTCTTTTTAAAAGTATGTACCCAATTAAATATTTTGTGTTCCTAGGAAAAGAAAATAGCCAGGCTTTTCTTATTGGTATCTAAGTACTCAAAAACCAATATACCTTGTAGCAAATGATTCCTACCCCCAGGCCCACATTATTATTTTTGGCTTTTATAGTCTGAAATCATAAGCTTTTGTTATATGTAATGTGGATTAGATCACATAAATAAAGAAGGTGGGTATAGCCTTTATCCTTCAGTGATATTTATAGAATATGCCCAACTGGGAAACTTGACACCAAAGCACATGTTTTTAGTTCCTTAGGTACAGAGCAAAGAAGCCCATCTGTCCTTAAGACTGAATCTACGTCATGACCATCTAAATGATAATAGAGAGCTTTCCTCCAAATAGAGCTGGCTATTCCCCAGGGTCTTAGCCTAATGATTCCTACTCTTTGCTATTGATATTTGCATTGATGGTTCAAGAGCTGGTCTGCTTTTAGTTATGCACTCAACAAATATTGAGTGCCCGTAATATGTACAGCACTATGCTAGTGCTTATGGAGACAAAATACTCCCTAAACCCCTTATAATACGGTTGCGAGAACAGGTTACACACGTTGGAACCCAATAAGAGATACTGTGCAATTGGGGCGATTCGGTGGCACAGGCAGGTGCCATAGACACTGAGGAGAGTGTCACAGTGGACTTTGGTCTGTGCCACCAAAGAAGGGACAAAATGTGGATAAGAAAGGATGGCATTTTGGAAGTTATGCATGAAGGTCCAATGTTACTTCAAGCATCTATCTTCAATGTGTGTTTATTTTGCGTGTATTTATGTTCCAGGCATAGATTAGGCCACTCTTGCTAGGAAATATACATCTTCATCCCAGAATGTTTACTAAATTGCCTTTTTTTCTAGAGTTGACATCTACTTCATTAAGATTATTTTTCATTCAGCATTTATTGAATATTCATCAAGTGTTATTGATATGCCAGTATGCCTAGTGACAAGAATATTTTGGGAGCACTAGTAAATACTCATGAGCCACCTTTTATATAATAAGCCACCTTTTCAAGTTTTTACTCCAAAAAGTGTGTTCATTTTTCTTCATACTGTCTTAAGTGTCTACATTTTTTTTTCTGATGATTGTAAACCTGTTACAAATAACAACATAGCTAACCAGCTTTTGACCATATTGATTTAGGAGGGAATGAGAAAAGACTTGAATACTACAGTGATGGAGGCCACCTGACTCCACATTTTTTTAAAAAATGAATGAGAAATATGATACGAGTGGAAAAGTTTTTAATGCCTCTATCGTAATTTCAATAATTTTATGCTCTTTATTTTAAAAATAATCCTGGAGATAAAAATGTGACATGTTTTCATACTAAAGACCTATCAACAGTGCAAACAAATAATACTGTGAATACAGGTTTCCCAGAATTAAAAAGTGATGTTTAGAGCTATCTTGGTAGTAAAAAATAAAAGACTTGACTGAAGGACTCAACCCTCCCGTACCTAACACAAAATTTGCCAAGACTTAAAAATGTGCTACAACTTACAGACAGCCTCTCTCCTCTCTCCGTCACTACCCTCCTGGCAACACCCTCTTCTTTTCCTTCCCTCCCCTGTGCCTTCCTCTTATCTGTACCCCCTTCCACTGAGCATTCACACACAACATGATATAGGAATTGTTTTTCTTGTTAAATGAAACCACTATACAGATTCCTATTATTTTGCAGAACATCTGGTTTGCAAATGAAAAGATCTCAGGGGCACAACAGCACGAGTGAACAATTCTGAAGAAGCTTTTAACAAAACTTGAAATTGCTTATCCAAAAAAAAAAATCGTCCCCTGTTCCTGCTGTTCTGTAGCACACAATCTCTTCACTCACAGGGGAGGTGACTTTAACAAGGAAGAGAGCTTTATCCTGGCTCTCCTATTTGGGCCTTTTAGTTTTCGTTCCGTTCCTATCCATTTCTCCCATCCCTAAGACAGGGGAGTTTGATTAAAACATAACATAGATGGAAAGAATTAGCCAGGAAACTAGGAGAAAATAAATTCCAGAGTTTAATTTTCTGGCAGTTATTTTTGTTTTCGATCAAGTTCAAATAACTTGAAAGAGGAAAAAAAAAAAAAAACCATATATTTAATATATATTGGCCAGCACAGCACAGCCATGAAAATAAAATTGTCAGGGGAATTCCTTGCCTATCCTAGTGTCTAGATTTAAAGCACCTCCATAACACAAACTGAAGGGGAATTCAATTAAGAAAACCCATTGGCTTCTTATTGACTTTAGTTAAGAAAAGAAACTGGGAGAAAGTGTATTAAAATATGTCTAACTGCTTAGTATGCTTTCATTTAGGCTTATGACAATCAAAAATGAGAGAATTTAATTTTTTTACAATTAAGCTCTGGTTTTGAGTAGATTGTGGGTTATCACACCATGCATTTTTTTTAAATGTACACCTTACTCAAACATACCCCAAAATGCAGGCTTGCAAGTCTGTGCATTGTAAAGCAGGAGCACCACAGATCAATTGGGGGAAAAAATATTTAAGGTTGTGAATTTAATTTTGTTCTAGGATTTTCATTTTCATTTATGGCACCCGTTGTGTTTGAGACCATGGACCAATTTATGGATTAGTTTTAAACCCCCAGTCTGTCACACTCAATGAACAATTCTAAGTTGGAGAGAATCCATATGAAAGGATTAGAATGTGCCACAGTGGAGCTTACACATGACTGTTTCAACTAAATATTGCCCAGCTGCCTCTCCTGCAGTAATTTTTTTTTTTTTTTTTTTTTTTGCTACTTAGTTAAATTGCTAGTGTCTCTAATTTCACACATTGTCAGAGCTTTTTTTATTTTTTTATTTTTAATTTCGTCTTAAAGCTGACATGATGCTGTGATGTAGGAAGACAGTAAATATACTGCAACAATAAATGTATGTGATGTTTCATTTATTGAAGATGGGGTGTGATAAACTGTAGGACGAGGAGACTAAGAAGAGAAGTCAATATTGAGTAGAATGTGCATCTTTCAAATAAGAGTGCTGGGCCCTTCTTTGGATACCTTGTTTGACTGTACTCATAAAATAGCCAGAGAGTGACTGTTAAGACCGTACACACTTACTGGGTTTTCAAGAAGATGGGATTGTTTTTTCTTGGCCATATAAAATAAATATGCAATAAATTTGCTCTCTTTGTAATTAAAATTAAAATAAGAGACAGTAGCTCAGGTAGGCCTTTTAAATGTCTATATAACCCAACACCACCATAAGTCCAGCTCAATTTTTTGTGACCTGTTTTTCTCATAAGCTAGCTCAAAGGTTTGTGTTTTTTTTTTTTTTTAAGGCAGCAACAAGATGAGGTTTTAAAAAGGCTTTGTTAGGGCAATTAGACTTTCTCATTTTTCAAGCTGATTGCAGCATTTATCACTTATACTGAAATTTTACTATTTGCATTTTTGCCTCTACACTTAGAATGTTACCCAACAATATGGTAACCGCACAAGTTGACTCACAGGGCATGTTTGCACATTTCTCCGGTTTTCTGATGAAGATACCCTAATAAATCCTGCCTCACAGAGTTGCACTCACTTCAGAGCCGGGGTGTCTGGTTTCTGCATGAAGTCATAATGCAATTATGAAGGAGAATTAGATTCTGTCATAGCGGTCTCCTGCAGGGAGCACAAAGTTACTTCTAAAGAATATTTTCTTAATTCTTTACTTGAAACTAACCTCTGTTCAAGTAGCATTCCAGATGCTCTTAGAGAAATGGAGTCAGTGACTCCCCAGACACACCGTCAATCTTGCTCTGAACTTTGTAGCCAGCCTGTGTTTCTGCTGCAGTCTCCTACCCCATTGCTGATCATGGTTTTGCCATTTCCAGCTGCAGTAATCGTGTGTTTGACTTGAACACGTGTTTGCTGTTAACCGTTTCAGAATGTGTTTTTTCTTCTCAACATCCCCCTTTCCTCCCTTTTTGGGTGCAATTTATGGATTTCCCATCCCCAGAACGGGGAAGCAAGATGCACTGTGGATTTTCCTTCATTTATTTTCTAGTACCCACCTAGGAGCAGACGCCTAGCTTTACTTGGTTTAATTTCGTCTTAAAGCTGACATGATGTTGTGATGTAGGAAGACAGTAAATTGGGGTCATTGGTTAATGCTCAGATATTATTTTTGATGACTCTAACCCTTAGGTTTTACTCCACCCCCCGCCCTTCTTTCATTTGTACTTAATTATTTACCTGGTGAAAATAAAGCATATGCCGGGCGCGGTGGCTCACGCCTATAATCCCAGCACTTTGGGAGGCCAAGGCGGGTGAATCACCTGAGGTCGGTAGTTTGAGACCAGCCTGACCAACATGGAGAAATCTCATCTCTACTAAAAATACAAAATTAGCCAGGCGTGGTGGCGCATGCCTGTAATCCCAGCTATTTGGGAGGCTAAGGCAGGAGAATCGCTTGAACGCAGGAGCCGGAGGTTGCGGTGAGCCGAGATCACGCCATTGCACTCTAGCCTGGGCAACAAGAGCGAAACTCCATCTCAAAAAAAAAAGAAAAAGAAAAGAAAGCATATTAGAAGAGCTACTACAAAAATAATGAGCCAGAGTGTTGATTACTTTTTTGTAATTTTGGAAACGAGCCAATGCCTATCTATAAAATGTATTAACATCATATACATGTTTCTGTACAAATGGGCATTTGATTCTGCCCCTCAAATTTAAAGTACCTAATGCTGCACTTGGATGTTTCAACTAAGGAAATGTGTCATGTGTGTCGGGAGAATCTGTGACAGAGTGTGTTTCAACTGTACAGTGTTCTGTATTGTTTTTTACTGCTATTTTATGCACACAGACTTGACTTGTAAGTATTTTGTTCTTACGCGGTATATTGTATGTTTCTCTTTCCTTCATCTATTCTTCAGAAACTAAGCTATCAGTAATATTAAGCTGCATTGGCCTTTCAGACTTCTGGTTAATTCTGGCTCCTTAGAAGGGATCTAATTTTTGATGGTATAGGATCCTGAGGAAGGCATGCCAACTGAAGGGGAACGCCGGTGTGAATTCATGTGTCATATTGATAAATCAGAAGCACCAGGCTCATTTGTGCCCCCCAGAAAAGTTTCATATGAAGTTCCAGTGCATTTAAACATTGCCTGTGTTGAATCAGAAAGTCTTTTGGAGTCTCCACAGCTCATGAAAGCAATTACCAGCTAAGTAGCTGCATTCTGCAAAAGGACAGTGAACTACTTGCTTGCAGTTTAACCCAGAATCCTACTTCAGCCACCACCATTTGACTAGAGATGACTAGCTTGTGTCTCAGTATCACCATTTCTTTTCGCCAGCGGTGAATCGTAGAAGGAACGTGCCTGGGTGAGGTTGACTAGAAGAGTGAGAAAATGACTCTGGAAAAAGAATGTCACCCTGCCTTTTGTTAGATATTTATTCCACTTCCCCTGTAGCCAAAAATAAAAAGAAAATTCCTTGAGCTCCTTGGAGGAATTTCTTGTGAACAGGAGCAAGTACAGCAAGCCTGGCTTAGAAGCCTGGTAGAAGAAGGAGAAAACTTGAACAGCATCAGAAATAGAAGAAGAAAGAGACAAAACACATTTCCTTCCACAGCAAGTTCATCTAGCAATGGGGGGGAAAAAAAAACTGCACTCTCTCCTAATCCAGCCATGAAAGCAGGACTCCCAGCCCCTCAGAACGGTGAACATGGTTCTGAATTGTGAGTGAAAGGATGGCTGGATACTTAAATTTTTGGAATGTCATATGATTAGAAGTGGCATTTGGCAGATTGTGTGAACTTGGATGTTTTCATGAAAGGCTTCTGCTCTTGGATTTTAACATTAAGAGCTTTAGAGTGAAGAATGGTTGTGTGTGTGTGTGTGTGTGTGTGTGTAGAAATTAATCTGTGAAAACCTTAAACATGTTCATTGCCATGGCCTCCCGGTTAATTGAACTTTTCGGCTAAACTGTGCTGCAATAATACACTGGATGGAAAACTTAAACCTGTCTATTCATCTACAGGCATCTGAGCATAAGCAGTAAGAGGAACCTAAACGTGTGATTGATTCAATGATGCCTAACTGGCAGTCAAGAAGCCCAAGTGCCCGGGTGGGTTGGGTTAAAACAAAGGCAATGTTTGAATGTTATGAATCCATTGTTTAACCAGCCTTTCGACTGAGCTTTTCTGTCGCAGTCCTGAGCCTTGATGCGTTAAGAGCCATCTACCAGCCACTGAGGTTGCACTGGTGTTTCTCATCACTTTGCATGTCCACCTGACTATTGACTAGCAAATATATGTGTCCTGGCAAGACCCCCAGAACCAAAGAATTTACTGTTTTCCTCACTGGCTCGCAGCTTTGAGCTCAAGGCATGTCTTAAAACAGTGCAACTCACTTCAAATGCTTTTTGCTTTTCATTTATTATTGCTTGTCACGCGATGTTCTTTGAAAGCTTGCTCATATATTATCTGTTCCATTTTTTTCCATTTTCCCTTTTTTTGCATGCCGTTCCTCCTGTTTCTTCCCTTCCTCCAATCCTCTGTTCCCGTCTGTAGACACAACGGCGACGACAGAACCAGCAGTTCACGGTTGGTATCACATTACTGTTTATCTACTTTCTCAGCGCTGCTGAGAGGCAAGGCAAGCCTGGGAAAAAGAGAAATGTAGTCTTCAAGGGAAATCATGTTTCAAGTAGACTGACCTCATAAATATACTATAATTTTTTTAAGGTTTGAAAAGATGTTGAGTCTTGTCATTTCTGTTGTGAGTTCAGTAGCCAATGGATGCAATCTGAGATGAGACCTTCTCCCCACTGGGTGGCTGGAATTTGTAGGAGTTTCAGTTGCACAGAGTCCTCCTTACTTACAAAACTCCACCAAACCTTGAAATACATGGGGCTTCAAACAAATGAGTATTTGCAGGAAAACAGTAACATCTGAATTAAAGGCTCAGTTGCTGTGCTTATATTATATATAGGCCATAGTCCCAAGTAAACCTTGAAGAGGAGTCATTTGTGTCACTTAGTAAAGTTGAGATGGAAGGGTAGACCAGGGAGGAAGATTCTTGTTTAAAATCGTGAGCTTATGATGAGGAAGGTCATTGCTCTTCTTTAGAAAGGTCGTGACTTTAATTATGTCGCTAATCATATTAACCCCAGTACCCCTCACTGGTTCACTCCTAATCTCTATGCTTTCATATAACTTTATTCTCACATTTGGCAGAAAACTCCTCCAAACCAAGAATGATACCATATGTCGATTTTATCAGCATTAAATGGGACTTGAAATAAGTTAGTGGTGTGTGTGTGGCTTGCAGGTAAAATAGTAATACGTTTTTAACCACAGAATGATAAAAACTGAGTGAGTAAAGCTCAGGAGGGGCATCAGGAAATATGATCTCTTTTTCCCCATCTCACCAATGACTTACTGGATTGGAATAAGTCCATTAACTTTTCTATCTCTCTCCAATCAGAAAATGAGAATCATGTTTCATCTGTATATTACTTTATTACTTAGCTCAAATCTAACCCTGACAAGATTGTGCTTAGAAAAGATATGTTAGTTTAAAAATGGGCTGAATTTTAATAATTGAATCCAAGGGAATTCTTTGGTAAAGGGCCTACTTTAATCGCTTTGCCTGTTGTTGTACAGGGTGGAAATCTATCATTTAAATGACAAGAGGTGATCAGCCAACCCTGCCATGTTAATTCAACTTTTAGAGAAACATTTCCTGGCACACACTGACTCACTTAGAGTCCTACATTTGATAACTCACCAGTTGGAAAATCTCTAAGCTCTGTAGGAGCTGTCCTTGAAGGTCAGGTCTTGATGCTTGGCAGGTCACCCCATCTTTTGACTTTCCTATGACGAATTCTGAGAAAGAAAAACAAGCGTAGGTGCTGAGCAATATATCCCTCCTCACCCCATTCCTATTTCTTTCTGCCCTTTCTGGTCGTTGGCGCAAAGGGACAAGTTCATAAAATAACTTAAAGGGGCCAGGTACGCTGACAGTCATGAGAAATCAATTAGGTATAAAACTTCCACTTTCTAAGGTAATGCCCCATAGTGCTTGCTACATCGCAGGCATTGCACTCCATTAAGCTCAGTTATTTGTAGGTTTCATCATTAATTGAGCACCTCCTGACTTTTATCGATTATTCTCAAAGGGTTATTTTAATGTAGTTAGATTTTATTCTATTCTTTTTAAGATACTTTAAGTTTTGAGCTTACTATAATTAACTACAAGATAAAATGCAAGCTCGTCCAACCCACAGCCCATGGGCCACATGCAGCCCAGGACGGCTTTGAATGCGGCCCAACACAAATTCATAAACTTTCTTAAACAGTATGAGATTTTTTTGTGATTTTTTTTTTTTTTAGTTCATCAGCTATCATTGTTAGTGTATTTAATGTGTGGCCCAAGACAATTCTTCTTCAATGTGGTCCAGGGAAGCCAAAAGACTGGACACCCCTGATGTAATGTAACCATATGATTCCTAAATTCTATGAGATCCTTGAAGAAATATTGATCATTTGTCTCCGGAAGCTCCAGAATTCTATTTTCTAGGTCCCTTCAATAAAATTCATGTTCTTACGTGACTCTAGTGGATGTAGGTCTCAGAGTTGCATAGGCTATTCGAAGTAGGAAATTTGTCCCCTTATCTGAAAAATAAGAAGTTAACTTAACAGGCTGATCCTGATTTTAGAGTACTAGTTTTAATGAGGTCTTTCCCTGGAGAGAGAGAAAGGGAAGGTGATCTCTTTTTGTGGCGTAAGGAAGAGACACTTGGAATGGGACTATAATTATAGCATTTCTGTGGCAGGTAATAGAGATGTTTGTGTACTGTGAGAAGCAACTGCCTTCCTATTCGTTTGGGGACAATGTTCAAGTTAGTGATACCTCAGTAAGATGTTATTGACTAGCAGTGCATGAAGAATATACCTAGAGCCAAGGGATTTATTGTATTTTATATATATACTTTGAATTTGACTTCTTAACGGCAGAGGGATAGAAAAGTGATAGATAATCTAGGCTGATCCCTGTATAGTATACTTATAAATACATTCTTTACCTTGTCCAAAATCCTTGTGGCATCTTGACAAAGGGCTCCAGCCACTATTTTAAACAGCATACTCTTTAACCCACAGCAAGGAAGCTGTAATGAAAGCCAGATAGTATCTAAAATTTTGCTTGATGTGGGGGAAGAACTTCCAGGTCAGTTGTCAGGATAGAAAAGGTAATAGAATATGGTGGAAATTACAGAGCAGCATCTGAGATTTCCAAAGAGATGAGGATACAGAACTGATTTTATTCTAGTGAATTGTAGCTGAAAACACAACTTCTTCATTACAGCAACCATTTGACTTAGATTCATTTGAGAATAATCTTGAGATGTTTGTTATGGTGATCTGGGCCTAGAAATGTTGAATGGTTTGATAACTTAGCAACTTAAATGACAAGACATTAGGTCAATCAGCTATGGCCATCTTATTTGGTCTTTAAAGTTTTCATACTGGATTTCCTTCTATATTTCTGTGTTTTTATCATAAAAAGGAAAAGAAAACATAATTTTTAAAGCTTTCCCTTTGAAGACTCATTAAAATATTTTATTCAAGCTTGTGTTGCTAGAGTATGTATGAAGTTTATACCAATTGTTGATGTATGTTGACCATTTGTTCTTACCAATATCTGACTGGAATAAGCATGTATTGGAAGGTTAGAAGTGCATGGGCATGATTCAAAATCAAGTGGATTTTCTCCAAAAAGAAAACCAAACGACAATTAGCCACAATGTGCTTTTAAGGATTTAATTGATAGTAAAGATAAACGTGAGTGTTAAGAATGGGATTTTTAGACTAGGCTGACACAAGGGATCTTCTTTGAATAAGGATCTTGAGCATTTGTGTTTTTGGAGCTCATCCTTAAGGCCTGGACAGGAAGAATCCTGTGTTATGTGTGCATGTTGAGCAATGCGAAAACCACTCTGCCAAATCCTGATACCACATGGTCTGAGAAATGCATGAGTGATTTAACGCACGGATGGTGTAGTCATTATGTTATTGATGTGTGGGTGCGTGTGATGGTTTTTGTTTGTTCATATGTGGGCGCTTTTGTGTCTTGTGCCTTGTTCCTTCTGCCCTGTGTGTCCCCTCTCCCTTTCCCCACCCTCCTCCCCCACGTGAGGGGTCGGGTGACAGCATGCCCATGGTCTGGAATAGTGCTTGTGCTTTTGCGGCACTGCAGTCAGCTGGCTTCCTCTGGGTTTGAGGTGTCTCTCTCTCTCTCTCTCTCTCTCTCTCTCTCTCTGCCCCTTCTCTCCCCTCTCCATTTTATTATTTTCAAGTCTACCTGTCCTCTTGCTTTTTCACCTCTTAATACAGTAGAGGCTGATGATCTCATGAATTTTCATATCCCCAATGAGTTTTTAAATCGTTCTTAATTCAGTATATAATTGTGGTAAGACGCAAACTGGAAACCCCTCTGAAGAATAATTTTTCATTTTCAGTTTTGGTTTCAGAATGTTTGGCCTATGCTAGCTACATGCTCAGACCCTAGGAGACTGCCCCCGTAGCTCTTCCTTTTCCCGACTCATTTATAAATAATGCAAACCATGGTCAAATTCTAAAAGCACATAAAATTTTCCTATTATACTTTATATTCAGTTGTGGGGAAGTTCTTAAGCCCATTTTAAAGAAACATAGCCAGCAGTGCGCATTACTACAACCGCTATGTCCACCATCTGTGTATGTGCCTCTATGTACATCTCTCTGTATGAGCACATAACAATGGCATTCAAAGGCTGTCATTCAGTCACGGGACTCTGCAGACATTGTATGTTCTACACAAGAGCAAAGCTCAAGAGGTTTATGAATGGCTGCAGGACCTGAAGATTGTGTTTCAGCCTTGATATGCAGTTTGGAAACAATGTGCTACTGTCTAACGGCGTGAACCAAATTTCTGCTAATGAGAAGAAGGGAAAACTCTCCACAAAAGCTGACAAAGCAGGAAGAACAGGATGACTGAGTTTTTAGATTAAAACTACCGGGGGCGTCTGAACTCATGGCTGGTGGTGGAAGTAACAGTTTCCATAATATGGCCAAGTGATCAGATGTATGCTGCTTAGGTAAGAGAGAGACCATCGCCTACTTTGTTTTTCATAATGGGAATGGTACTAGGGCCAGTGGGCTGTTTTCGTTTTCTGGAGGTTTTATTCGATCATTCGATTTTAAAATTTTCTGGAGAAAAATCATACCCTGAAAACCTGAGCCCATAAGCATTTAAATTGTATTTGACCTTGAATTGATTTAAGTATCTCTAGAATTTCTTATTGTTTCTAATTTTTTGAGGTTTTCCTTACCCTGGTTTAAAATTGCCACATCTCTTTTCGAAGCCAGCAATTACTGTTGAAAAGGAAGAATCACAACTGCAAAAGCATTACCTGAGAAGGCTAAGGGTATGTTATAGCACATTGTAGCACCATAAAAAAGTGAAATACACGTCAATGCAGAAGAGATGGCTATCATGCATATATTAAATTACCATGTTTGCATCCTTAGGACTTTATTAATTGCTCAAAAATAATCCCATATGGACAAAAAGTAAACTTTCACTTGTTTAACAAAGTTTAAAGACATATGTTGAATACATTTTAATTAACAGTGACTAGAAAGGGGCTTTAATGGATGATATGAAAGTTTCAAGAGAATACACAAGAAGTAATTTCCTACTTATTGTTAAAGAGTGGAGTCTCCTTTTGAAGAATGTTCTCTGCTTCATAAAATACATCTTTGTCTTTTTCTTTGAGAAAATGAAGTGTATAATTTTTAGCATGAAAGAAAAATACCTAAGCCAAATCAGTTTTAGGAGATAAATTTTACGTGTCCCCACTTGTACACCCAGTGCTTCAGTAAACTCTTCTTAATTATATTTATTCAGAAATTATCCAGCTACGGCAGAGTATTGTAGATTCATACAATATAATGGTGCTACAAAAACAAATTTAACGCCACTAGGCTAAATGGCTTCCTGCTTTAGAACATAATCCAAGCAGTAGATTCCAGATAACTTGATTTATTTTAAAGTTTATGCCATTAAAAATGACAGTTTCTGCTTTAATGAGGTGTATATCAACTGTCTGTTGCTTTTAATGGAAACCTTTGCATATCAATGATATTTCATAAACATATTTGTCTTTTTGTTTTTATTAATTAGCTTTCTAATGCCCTCCCCAAGGAAGTAAGCCTTCAGCAGTAAAGCTGCCTACTTGAAACATCCTTGTTTAATGGGGTTCAGTGGGCACCAAGCACGTATGTAGGACACTTTGATATTTGTTGGGCCAGGTAGAAGTGAGAGATTAGCCTTCTGAGAACTGCAAATTTATAATTAACTACAAAGAAGTACTTTATGTTGCCCATTTATAACAGTTATTTAAATAATTGTATTCATTGGTCTTTATACAATGTACAAGCCAATTAGAAATAGGGATACTATCAACCAATCAGATTTCAGAACAAATGGATAGCATCCCTACTCAGTTGCCTCTATAATTGATTGCATTGCTCACTGCTTTCCCTTTAGTTGCCTAAATCTATAGTCTGGGAATACCTGTGGGCTCAAAATATTCCCATTTTTACTCAGCACCTGCCATTGAGTATTAGCACCCAAGGGTCATGATGGAAGTTCTTCTTCCTCAAGGGCTGATGGTGTGACAGCCTCCTTTTAAGAATCGACCTGGCTATCAATGTTTGTTTGACTTCTTTATAAAGCAGCTTACAAAATGCAGGCTTCAGTGATCATTTGCACATGACTGTTTTGGTTCATTTGAGCCTTTAAAAATACTGATCAGTTTGACATTACTTGTTTCGAAAGCATTTGTTTTGGTTGCTTTTATGCTCTGATTGGGCCTTATTCCCGAATCATTAATTCAACAAATACTCACTGAGAATACACTTTGTGGGGTGGCTGTAGCAAAAGGGAAGGATGCAAAAATAAACACAACCTGCTTCTCCAAAGACCTTGCAGTTTATTAGGTCCACAGACATCTTTAAATAAGGGACAGATTTGACTAGAGAAGTATGAGCAAACTGCTGTGCAACTTAGAGGACCTAGGCAGTCAGTCACACCGGAGTTTGAGCAGAACAGCAAAGAACAAGTAAAGCCGTCTTGAATGCCTAACATTCTGTGTTATTAAATAAACTTCATTAAAGGATCAGCTCACAAATAAAGCAAAAGGAAATGGAAACCATCTCCTATCTGAGCCTCCCATTGTTTATCTACTTCCTTCTTCACCCCTTTTAATTCAAATCAAAGCTAGCTGAGAAGTATCTCAGCTGGCCATCATTGGAATTGACTCGGATACAGGCATTTCAAGCCCCCATTTGATTGCCTCCTGACCTAACTGCTTTTTCAGCTTTGAGGGTTTTATTTTTCAGGAATACCATTGATTTATGAAATTCTCTTTTTTAAAAAAATCATTTTGCAAATCAGATTTTCTGATGAAGGCATAACCTGCAATCTGCAGTTAGCAGATGCTGTACCATTTTGAAATATGTGATCCAAGATCATCATAAATTGGTAATGAACTGTGTTTGTCAGTATTGGCAGCGGATTTCAATTTACAGTAAAATGCGAAATAAAACGTACATACATCAGTATGTAACATCTAAATACGTTTGTATTTAAGAGATATCAGAACATCGACAGCTAACAATCAGGCTTTATTGATTTTCATTTTCTTTTTGCATGCTGTTATGAATGAGTGATTTTAAGCATTCACCTTCATGTTTCATGTCCTTTGAACAGTGGAGACTGAGGAATCTTTCTGCCTCGATTGTTTTAATAACAAAATTACATAATTGAAGAAATGTACTTATGGATTAATACATTCACGCTATCAAAAACATAGATAGCAAGAGATTTGGCTCATGTTTTTAAAGAAATTCATCCTCAGTTCTTAAGTGTTTTGTTTATGTCCCTCGAGGAATGAAAAGAAAAACGATTTGTTTTTACTTGTAAGGCCTTACTCAGTTGCCCAATTCCGCAGAAGAACTGGACAGTGAGGACCTCTCAGGTAAGGGCTAGTCATTAGGTAAGGCACTGCAGTGTCCAACCTGTGGGTGCTCTATCCACTTCTACAAAATGGCCATTTGGTTTGCTGAGCAATCAATGTGGATTTTGAGACTAACAAAAAAACAAATTTTTATCAATACTGTCTTCCTCCCTGGTCACCCACCCACCTGTTTTCTCTGTGGCAGTGATATTTATATTTCAGAATGGGAACAATTAATGCAAGAGAGGACAAGTTACCTTTGGGATTGTACTAAAGCCACTCTGTTCAGTGGCTTCAAATAATGTTTATGTCCTAGATATATAATGTGTGGGGAGAAATTTTGTTGCATTACAAAGCAATTTAAGGATGTTGGATTATGTGACAAGATCTTTTTTTAAAAAAAACAAGCAACTCATTGCCTGCCTGCTTCTGTGGAGGGGACTAGAATAGCCATGTTGTAGTTATCTTCAAAGTCAGGGGTGGGGAAGGGCAGGGGGGAGCGGGCAGCAATTGTTTGGTCACACACCATGATGTAAACTAATTATCCACCTCAGACCTCTTTCACAGCACGCTGAGCTCTTGCAAAAGTAGGTTTCATGCTTGATTCCAGGATTTAGGTGTTACTAATCCAGAATAAGAAGCATATCCTACAACGGAGGGAGGGAGGGAGGAGATTTAAAGTGGTCAGAGCTAAACAATTATGTGAGCCTCCATGATATTGTAGGACTTAACTGCCAATCAGCTATAGCTTAAACCTTTCCCTCCGTCACTTAATAAGTTAGTAAGCAAGCCCCTTCTTGTTACTGCAGTGGAGAAATTAAGTCATAGGACCGTAGACACTTACTCAAGCCTATTGGAAAGAAAGATTCCTAAGGCGCTTTTACTGAAGTTCCCTTTAATAGTTGGCTGGTGAGGTGCAGTCCTTAACTATAAGTCTGACCCCAGTGAGAGAATAAGATAGTACTGCTCAATTTTTCAAAGTGCCATAGATTTATTGCCAACTACGTGCTTCTGACAAACCTCAGGAATATCTTCACTTTGCTGTTATGCAGCCTGTAGTTTGAGTTTAGCTGTTGGATTTATTTTTCTACAGACTGGAAGCTCCAGGAGGTCATGCTGGTTTTGTTCACTGCTGTATGCCTGTCATGTACTAAGTACCCAGTTGACACTTATTGGGTGAATGAATTTCCAAATTCTAATGTATAGATAAATAAATAGACAGCTGGCCCATCAAGAGAGTGTTTCACTTTTGCCACTTCTTTGTGGTGTAGTTGGAGAAGCTGCAAAAACATTTGCCTAGTGTTCTTTTAAAATAAGGGTGGATAAGTCCTTCTCACTGCTTAAAATGTGATGCTGGAAGTAAGCAATTTCTGCTTGCATTTCTGGTGACAGACAGCCTCAGTTCTGATTGACTGTAAAGAAAACAACTCTCTTAGACAGAGTAGCCCTGGCAATTGGATCTTCTCAAAGATCCTAAGAAAGCTGTAGGGTGTGTTGGCCCTGATTCCTCTTTGGCACAATAGCCAGACAAGGATCACTCAGATATGCAAAAGTCATTTTTCTCCTCTTTAGGAAAATGTGACTGAATCAGCCATCCACCCCTTCCACCAGCACCATCAATTAGGAATACTCTAGGCCTCAGCACTGCGCCATGTCAGATGGGTCCCTGCTGCAGTTCTATCAATCACCCAAGTCAGGAGCAATAAACCAACAACTGTTTGTGTTCCTAATAATTCGGTTAAATTAATAATTATGTTATCCCCTCCCCCACTCCCTCCAGGAACGCTGCAGTCATATATTGCTCGGGAGCCGTAAGTCATGTAGAACACTGATGAACTATCAGGCTGGGCCGGGCTGCCTTTGCATCTGGTTTGATGAACTAATCAAAAACTGATTAGCACCTTTGTTCAAAGGGGATGCTGATTAATCAATTACTATTGATTGTGAGCTTGGCTTCACTCAGCAGCCAAGAGATATCTGAAGGGAAAAAAAAACAACCAATAAAAATTGAGCAGCTGTCATAGTGTTTAAATTTATTAAAACAAAATACATTATTTTTATGAAGCTGTCTTGAAATGAGTCACTGAAGGGGAGCATATTGATTGAGAAAGGATGAACTTCTCAAATTTCTGTAGCCTAGAGACTGAATTCAATTATAATACAAGACAAACAGGTTAACACCCGTCTTAAACAGTCCATCAATAAATTAGAGTAGGTGTTGCACATTTAATGCTAAACTGTGGTAATGAATAATATCATCATCCATTCCCTGCTGCATCGGGGTAGAAATTTCATCCTTTCTATATTATGGATAAATGTTATGTACTCAATTTCCATCCAAATAATGATGGTCTCTCTTTTGTCCCCTTTGCCCCGACCTCCCCCACACACCAGTGCTACCTTCGTTAATGACAATTTCATAAGCAACATATGGTGCTCCATTCTCACCCAGCAAAGCAAGTTGCCCAGCTGATCCTCCTCTTTAATCTGCATAAAGAAATTATGCTCGCGTGTAGTTCAGTGATTTAATTATTGGCAGGCCTGGGGAGCTTATCCAGTTCTACTTTGAACCCTTTCATTTACTTTTTGGGTGTTAACTTTATTGATGATGGATCCATAAGAGTTTTGAATTGTTTTATCAATTACATCTGCTGTTTCCTGGTGACAGCTGGTGGTGATTGCCACCCATGTGGAATAGAATAGCTTTAAGCATATTTATCCTTCTATTTTATTTTAAAACTTTTTCAAAATGTCTCCAACTGCCTCTCTCCCTTCCGCAGTGGAGGGGCCTTGGGGAACTGTTTAGCGGAGTGAAGTGGTAAATATACAGTGTGCCAGAAAATGGCCTTCCAGCACAGTTCAAGAAGTGCATCAGTCTTCTGCTTTGGAAGCAAAGGCACTGACAAGAAATTCCAGAGCTGTCATGATTCCTCAAAACATGTTTTCAGCTCTTGCCCTACAAACAGGAAAGTGATCTGGAAAACTCCTGCAACATCTCCCTCACGATCCAAAAAAAAAAAGCATGGGCCTCAGAGGGCAATTCTAAATGGCTTTGCTAACCCTCATCAGGTGTTAGTAGGAATCTAGTTGAACCAACTGCAGTCCCCTAAATGGATTATACAAGAAACATGACTTCAAAATATAGCCTACATTTAGCTGGGCATGGTGACTCACACCTGTAATCCCAGCACTTTGGGAGGCTGAGGCAGGTGGATCACTTGAGGTCAGGAGTTCAGCCTGGCCAACCTGGCGAAACCCCAGCTCTACTAAAAACACAAAAATTAGCCAGGCACGGTGGCATGCACCTGTAGTCCCAGCTACTTGGGGGTGGGGGTGTTGACTCGGGAGAATTGCTTGAACAAGGAGGCGGAGGTTGTAGTAAGCCGAGATGAGGCCACTGCACTCCAGCCTGGGCAACAGAAAGAGACTCCATCTCAAAAACAAACAACAACAACAACAAAATCTACATTTCGATAATAGGAGCACTTAAAGGTCTTTTGATTTAGATTATCAGTCCTGGGGGAGGGGATATATGGCCTTCCAGTTACTAGGAGTGTCTTAAGTCCTGGCTAAACTTGCTTGAAATATATGTGAGAAACTGTCAGTAGCTGTACCATTTAGGGGAAACTCTTTCCTAACCCCCACATAAAGAGTGGCCCAGATTTGGCAAACAGGCTATTTTATTCCCTTGGTAGAGTAATGACAACAGTCATGATAATAAAATACTAAAAACCAGATGGGCTATATAGATATATTTAAGTTATGGCCCATAAATCTGAAGTGTGGCATGATATGGCTTGTATCTGTATCATACTTTGTAACTTAGAAAGCTCTTTCGCATGCTTCGTTTGATCTTTATTCATTCAACAAAATTATTTGAGCTCCTTGCGCTGGGCTCTGGGCTGGGCACCAGGGATGCAGCAGTGAACAAGACCAACAGGAGCTGGAGCTGCCGTGGCTTCCAGGAGCCAGGGCCCCTGCTCTCCTACGGCGACACGCTACTAAGGGAGACAGACTCAAAACACAAGTTAATCTTGGACAGTGACAAATGCTGTGAAACAATAAAACCAGATAAAGTGGAAGTGAGGGCTGGGCTGGAAGAAGGTGGAGGCCAGTTTAGAAAAGTTCACCAGGGAAGACCGTTGGGACAGGAAGACCCAGATAGATGAGAATGAGGCAGTTATAGAAGATTTTCATGAAAATCTCATGAGACTGTTAAGGAAGGGCTCTTAGTCTCCATTTATAAATGAGGAAACTGGGACCCAAACGGTTAAACGGTTTGCTTAGGAGATGGTGAGAAGTGAAGCATGGGTCTTCCTGGCTCTGGAGGAAATAGAGGAGTTTGGTTTGCAGGGGCCGCCCTTCCCCCTATGAAATCCACAGCTTGCTGTGTGCTGGGGCCTTTGGTAATCCTCTTGACCCTTTTGAATTCAGTGTGCGCATCCGGGAAATGAGGGGAAAGTCAGGCTCTCTACAGCCCATCAGGCATAGAGCAATGTGCTGACTAACCTGGGAAGATTTTTTTTCCCAGCATCAAATCAAGCTCTTTCTCCTTAAAGAAGACCTAAACTCTGCTCTGGTACCTCAGTGCTATTGTCCCACTGATTACTAAATTATGGGATCACTTAGGGTGACCCTAAGTGCCATGGGAAAGTGATGGCTGGAAAAGGTTAGACCATGTCAATTCCCTTTTAAAATTCAGTTTCATACAAGGCAGTAGACTGAAGAAATCACATTGAGTCCACGCCAGCTCACCCGCGACTTCCCCACGATGTGTTTGAACTGCATCCTGCTGCTGATCTTCCCCATAATCCAACATGCTCCTGTTTCCACCATGGGAAGGGAGGAGACCATCCAATGGGAACTTTTCCTCCAAAGTTAAAAAGTTGGCAGGCCACGGTGCAAAGTGCGAATTCTAGTTCTACAGGTTGGACACTGCTTTGGGGTGACTTCACCATATTCATTAATCCATCCTCCTCACACCCCCAAATGCCTGAGGTCCACTGAAGCATCTTTCTCCAGAGAGAGATTCTAGTGGGAAATGTATGTTTGGAAATACTTGACAATTGTCCTCTTTATCAGGCGTATATTCCTTTAAGGGAAACTCTGGTGTCATCCTCAGTGCCTTCCTGTTGCTTAAAGTGGAAAAGACGATCACATTTCTAAATCTGTGCTATCATGAGATGAACAGAGTGGACTCAAGCATGACTTCTGGTGTCTCTGGTGATGCTAAATGCCTTGGGAGAAATCTTGCATCCTGTTGGATCAAGTTATTTCCCCTCACGGTTAAATTAACTAAATCAAGGAATTTGAGAGGGGAAAAAAATCAACAAGAAAAATCCCAAAACACTTGTTTTCATATTTAGCTGACAATAGTATTTAATATCCTGATACTCAAATGGTATACCTGAATCGCAACTTGAATCAGACGGCCTTCAGCTGCCAGGCCCACAGCCTTGACCTTCATAAAGGACAGCTAGGCCATTAGTTACACAGTTTGTCAATTCTGTATAAATGAAAAGAAAGAACTTGGTGACTTCAACTCAGTAAGTGTTTATTGGGCATCTTACCATGTGTGGGTAATGCTAAGTATGCAGTACCATGCTTACCCCTAACCAACTGGTAATTATTTGCCTTGGGTCGGTGATAAGAACTGGAAAAGCCCTCCTTAGGCTCTAATACAGGAGATTTGAATTTGGCAAACATTGAGTCCCTATGATATGCCAAGCCCTGAGCCAGACAGGCACTTCCATTTTCAGGAAAACAGTGGCCACTCAAAGTGACCCTGTGAGGTACGTAATTGTACTCAGTGGCTCAGAGTGCCTCATTGACCTGCCTGAAGTCACAGAGAAAAGTAACTAATCTCAAGTTCTGTCCCAGAAATGACAGCAAGTCCAGTGCTCTTTCCAGTGGGCCATGCAGGAGATGAGCTCCTAGCTCAATCCTTGTTCAGGCCTGTTTCTGGAAAGCAAGGTAGCCAGTGATAGTCTAAGAGAGCCCTGAGTCCTGATCACTGAATAGTGACAAGGTACAGCCAAAGTCTGTGTGCAGTACTTCTAATTTAAATGAACACATACTGAGCTCTGGGTGGCACAATGAGGATGATCACTGCAGTTTTCCTTTAAGTAGCTTAACATAGCTTCTTCGAAACGTTAGTATAGATGCAGTTACATTGCTAGAATTGAATGCAGCTGACGTGTAGTATTAGATGCCTGGGATGCTATATGGGCGTCTTCATGATTTTCTTGCTTTACGTTTATTCCTTCTCGTCCACTTTCTAAGAAGACAGAAAAGAAAGGTTATGCTGCATAAAGGCTAGTGTGCTCCAATATATATTAACATCTTAATGGGAAAGCTGTGCATGTACTGTATACATTTACTACTCTCTGACAAGAGGGAATTAAATGTCAGAAGGATTTGTAGCATCTATAATTGAATTGGTGCTGAGAAAAGCAAATCTTAAAGAAGAATAACATATTAGGATTAGCAAATAATGTGGCATTTTGTCAGCGCATGCCATTCAGTTTGTTCCCCTTCAGTAATAAAGTTGTGCTTTTTAAAATGCACACTTATTTTTGTTGCCATGGACGGGAGCTACAATAGATGATGAGAATGGGTAGCTACATTTTTCAGATAGTGCCAGGTTTTCTTGAGTGTAATTTTTTTTTAGGTCAGATTATGGTTTTGCTTCAGATTTGGGAAATCCATTACCAGGCTTTTTCTTTCTTCCTAGCAAGAAGTAACAAATGACATCATAGTCAGTAAGCTCTCTCTCAGATAGACTAATCCCTACAACCCTAGGAATCTGGAGGCAGCATTTCCATTACAAACACCGGTTCTGAGAGTTTTTAATTAAACTGACTTGCCCAGCAAGATCCCCGCCCAGGAAAGAAACTACAACCGAGCCTCGTAACAGAACTGTTGCAAAACGTCAGCAACAATTCTTTTCCTCTAGTCATCCACGGATGGGGGAAGCACAGAACGCTGAGCATCTGAACTGTCCCTAAATAGAAGTAGGAGAACTAATATTAGAACCTCCCCATGGCTTAAATGTTAAAGATGAGAGATAAGGTAGTTTATGACCTATGAAAAGAGTTAAAGTGTGCGTTTAAGCACCATGTTGCTAAATGTGCCTTACAGTCTGAGCCAGGGATGTTGGAGATGTGAGGGTGACCCAGTGCAGTGTGGCTGTCATGCCTCATGCTGCATGCTTTATTGTGTATCACTGTGTCACCCTTCACTCCTCCTCAGAAAGCTTGGTGTCCTTTTGGCAAAAAGACTGACCTTGGACTCTGTGTAGCTGAGGGCTTCAGGGCGGGCAGGCAGCAGTTGCAGTGAAGGTTCCGCTCAGTGAGTCCTTCTGCCAAAGTCCCTATTTGCCAGGAGCTTGTCTAGGATGTACTAGCCACTCTCCAGTTATCCATGGATCCCTGCTTTGGCAGCAGAGCCTTCTAGGCTTATCACAGATCCATGATTATGGCATTTGCATGGCGGTTTATGCTACACATCTCATGCCAGGTGGTAAAGTAGCCATAGAAACCAGGATCTCTTGCAGAGCCCTGTTTAATACAGGCAGCATGGCTGCCAGAGTGCTGCGTTTAAGACGACTCTGGCAAGGAGGTTGAGGAGTGAAAGCAAGTAGAGAAAGAAAAGTCTCCTAGGAGGGGAAGGAGGCTGAAGTTTCACTAGCGGTCACCTTTCTTGTCAGGCCCTAGGGAACTACTGCCTTTAGAACTTCCCCCTTCATATTGCCCATGAGGAGTGGATCGGGCCAGGTCAACTGGCCCAAGGTAAAGAAATCTGAGCAGTTTGGGGCATCACTCTTGGGAGTTTCTTTGAAAATTTTCTGTCCCACAATTTCTAAGATGCTAAAGCGAGCCCAGGGTTGTTGAAGCTGTGACCCAAGCAGTAGTGGCCAACTTAACATTCTGCAAGCAGCTTGTAAACTCTCACCTGGAGCCAAGTTGTTTCAGCTTTTTGCCAAAAGAAAAGCTAACTCACGAATACTAAACAGCTCATGATTTATCTGTCACACTTAGAGCCATGGAAGTGACTGCAGGATGGGACAGGACAGGCAGGGAGGGTTGTATCACAACCGTGAGCTGTCAGGAGCACCTCTCTGGAACTGCCGCCTGCCCACCCTGAAGCCCCCGGCTGCACAGAGTCCAAGGTCAGTGTCTTTGCCAAAAGGACACCAAGCTTTCTACCTCTGAGGAGTGAAGGGTGACAGAGTGATACACAATAACGTTCACAGGGTTCATCTGCGAGTCAGAATCATTCAACGACTAGGCCTAATTCACCTGAGGTCACATGTGAAATGATTTGGATGAGATTCTTAACTCCAGTTGAACTGTGTTATGTAATCGTGCTTGGTTCTTTGAGGCTGGAATGACCTTTATGCTGTAACCATTCACCAAGCAAAAATATGGCTTTACTTTTCAGGATGATGAGGCAGAACTTAGGCCCAGAAACACCTGTTACTAGTAAGAGGAACACTTGTAGCCTCTTAGGGAACAAGAAAACGTGACTTTCTAAACCGAAGTGATATCCATATGCCTGAGCATCAGGTGTGTTTAAAAGTGCTTTCCACTCCCACATTTATTTTTCAATTGACAAGCTGGGGGCAGCTGTAGAATCTGCCTCTGGTTTCCTTGCCCACCCGATACAGAAAATGAGCCGGGAATCTGAAGAGGATGTCCCCAGGAAAGCCAGCACTTCGTGGGACCTGAATGACGGGGTCTGCACCCTACAGGACCAGGATCTGTGGCTCATGGGGAAACCCATAGCTTTGTCACTAAGAAGTCATTTATCATGGAATTGGTCAGAGTCCTTGCCTTGGGAATGGAAGGAAAGGTCAAGCAGCTGACAGACTTTGTCGGAGCCATGCTTCTGTTAGTGCTCAGTATTTCCTTACGTTTCTGGTTTTCGTGCGACTCCAGTAGCCCAGTGCCCTCCTGGGCGGCATCTTGCAGGGCTGCTTCATGTCATGAGTGCAGCACAGCCCGCAGGTGCAGGCAGCTCACCCCGGCCCTGCTGCCTTGAGCCAATCCATAGCATTATGAACACTCCCCCACCCTCCCCACACGTGGAAATGAAAGAACGGACTGAGATGACTCCAGAAACAGCTCTGCTTTTCATAGGGAAGGCCAAGACAGAGGCACTCAGTGAACAGGCACAACTCTATTAACACCTCCCACGTAAACCCAGGAGGTGGGAGTGGGGGTGGGAAGAGGCGTGAGGCGCTCGTAACCAGCAGTGCTCCCTGTAAATTAAACATCAGTTACCTTCTGTGTCCATCTGCAGTAATTGAAGGCAGGAGAAATGTCTTGGTGATTAACTGGTGGTAGTAAACTTTCTGATCAAAGTGAGTATCAGAAGATAGCTGGAGAGATTACCCTTATAAATAAGTATCTGTAAAATATGCATGTCCTTGAGGGTGGGGAAGGTAACTAGAAGATCTAAGGTTCTAGTTTAATTTGGGCAAAGTGCAGGGGAAAATAGCAACACTGAGCATATTTAGCTCAAAGTTCATGGAGGGCAAAGGTCAAGTAAGGAGTTTTGGCTCAAGAAATTAATCTCACAGATACATACCTTGTGAGATCTTTTTGTTTGGGGGAGGTTTTTGTTTTTCTTTGTCACAGAGCCTCTCTCTCTGTCTCTCCCCTCCCCCCTCCTCCCTCAGGCTTCCAGAATATCCCTTTGTCTAGGCATGGAGAGGAGGTGGTTTATTAAGAGTGGACAAGAGTGCCTTCCCCTAAATGGGTTCGAACTGTCCTGGACAGCTTCTCGAAGCTTCTCTCTGTTCTCAGTCTTCCTAGAACCTCTCTTCACCTCTTGCCTCTTGTGCCTAACTTTCCCCTGTCCTCAATGTCTAGTCTCACTTCAATTTTAAGACATACAGAGTTCGTCGAAAGACATAAATTTTAATAGGTCTGAGGCTCATGGCCATTGGAGATGAGTTAATTCTCATTCTCACAAAATTCCCTGTTTTGACAGCTCCCTAAGGAAAACACAACTTGCTGGCTTTTCTGTTACTCTTTTGCATGTGTGCAGTCGGAGTGAACATCTCCAGTGTGTCAAGCGCCCTCCTCCAGCAGACACCCCGTGTCCAGCAGCACCCTACGGGGAATGCTCCCCTTCAACGAGCTCTGTCGTTTCTAAAAAGGAAAAAAAAGAAAAAAGAAAAAAAAAAAAACAACAACGAAAAAAAACCAACTTCCCTTGGCTGAGTTCTGCCTTGTTGAAATGACTTTCAAGACAATGGGGGCTGTAGCATCTGCGGTCGGCAACACTTTTGGCTGAGGAGGGAGATTCCTCTCCACCACGTTTCAAGTTGAGCTTATTAGACACGTTGCTGGAGGGGCTCGCTCAGCTCGGAGCGGGCTAATTGGCTGCAGTGCACTCTGCCTCCAACCCAGCTCCCTTCTCCAATTAAACTCCCATCATCCTGTTGTCCTAGGCGACCTGCTGCTGCCTCTGATTTGGCATTTCTGTTTGGGTTTGGGTTTTGGTTTTTCTGTAGTCCTTTCAAAGATAACTTAATGAAACACTTTAAATACTCCATTTTAAAATTTAAACTCTTTTAATTAAAGCACTTTTCATGGAACCCTCAGTCACGAGTTATTTCCCCACATCCTTCAGTACTTAATCTCAGAGCAGAATTGGAAATATCGATAGAAAGTGTAAATCATGCCCTCCTGCCGAAAGCGTTGTATCAGGTTTCGGCTCAAAAGAGCACCATTACCTTTAGCTGTCACGGATCTGTACACTTGATCGATAAACTTCAAATATTATTAGAGGTGGAGGCTTCAGAGATTTGCTCTGTTCTTTGGAGAGAGACAGAGATAAATCTTTCTTAAAAATTGACTTGAATTTGCACTCTCAGTCTTCCTGGTGAAATGCATTTCTCTTAGGCGTCCAGCAACTGCAAGGGGGACAGATTTATAGGCCATGTGCTTCTTGTACTGAAAGATTCAAATGGTAAATCCTTCACATATGACTTCACAAATCATGTAAAGTTAAAAGATTTTTACCGTTTCTGTTGCTGCTGTGCTTAAATTGTAAGGTACAGCTAGTAAATCATTTTAATGGAGGTGTCGTACTTGACTCAATAAAAAAAAAAGACAATGGTTTAGCTTCCACTCCAAAATGTTAATGTATTAATCAACAGGAGAATAATTGTTTTTTACTGCATTATAAATCTCGGATGCCATTAGGATTTCAGCAAGGGGGTGATGTAGCCACATTCCTAAATTAAAATTGTTTACACTACCATACATCCATTCTGCATCGCCATAGCTCATTCTGGGTTCATTTTGGAGTTGTTCCCCAGCCAAACATGTCGTTCCTCAGTCGGAAGAAGACATCCTGAGGGAGTGATGCTTATAAAGGAAAATTAATTGCATTGCAAGGTGTTAAATAAATAAAATAAAAACCGTCGGTGGCAATGGACAATTATTCCTTGCTGTCTCTTTTGAAATAGGTTTTTAGGTTTTAAATTGAGGCTTACTCCCTCGTACATCCTAAATGTAGCAAGCCTGTCATTTGTCTTTAGTCTTATAATCCTTGTTTTATCTCTAGGCAGCTGTGGCTTTTGAGCACCTTACTTTTCCTATGCATATCCCTGATCTATCAGGGAATAAAAGTCATTGGGCATCTATAGAAAGATGCTTTATCTTCCTGTTGCCTAAAGGTGTCATTCAGAGCACCCTCAAATAGTCAGGTCAGCCTCGTTAATTAGGCTCTGCAACTGGATACAGATCGAGTGGACGCCAAGACTAGTTCAGGGCCGGATAGACTATTTCTTCCTTCCCTGCCTCCCTAAGCTTGTTCCACATGCATTAACCCTCCTATGCTGCTTATCATGAAATTGCCTTGTGGGGAGAACAGATCAATTCAGCACTGGACAGGTCAGCCTGTTCCCTCAGTGTAACTTCAGTGTAACTTGATCCATCTCACTTGTTCTCTCTGACTCCTCCATTAAAAAGAAGGTGACCCTCTGACCCTGGAGACAGTGTCGCCAGGGCTTCTGGTGCCTTGTAATAAACTCTACATCCCTATTCCTCTTCTGATTTCAACAGATTCCCGAGCAGGTGAAGAAGGCTCGATCAGGGCAGTGGATCATGCCGTGATCGGTGGCGTCGTGGCGGTGGTGGTGTTCGCCATGCTGTGCTTGCTCATCATTCTGGGGCGCTATTTTGCCAGACATAAAGGTAAGCAAGGCTTCAGCAGGCAGGAGCAGCGTGTCCCCACAGCTTCTGCCTTTGAGGACTTTACGCGGTTGTCCTTGGTAGATAATTTGATATATGTGGCCACACGGCCTATCTGATTCCTGAAACTGGAAGGGAAAAAAAAAACCAGAAATCTTAGCAGCCGCTGATTAGGACTCTGGGAGTTGATGAGTAGCACTCCTTGATTCGGATTTTCTCTAACTATAAAGCTCTGTAGAGTTGTTATTCTGCCATCCATAATTGGGGATAGATGAAAAATGATAGAGGCTGGTGTGCAAGATGTGGCATGAACCCCCAAAGGATAAACATGGAAAAGCCACATCCACAACCTGTTTTCTGGGAGGCAGAGGATTTCCCCCTGTCCCCTGTCCCCAGACTCTGTGTAAGCTGGTCACAATGGCTCTGCCTTAGTTTGATGTGCCCAGGTTAAAGACAATTTTTTTGCCTTAAAAGCCGCATAAATATGTATTTTTAAAATTATCAGTGCAATTGATTTAAATTGCCATTAATCATCACACTTATCAACTGTGCAGTCTGGATGGGCAATCATCTTTTCCAATGCCCCTCCTCTCTGCCCCATGCTGCTCTGATCCTCTTCTCCCCTCTTGGTAATTTATTCTTCCTTTTCTTTGTCCGCCCCTGTCTCTCTCAGTTACTTTTCTCAAGCACTGTGCAATGAGCTTACAGGGTTTTCTAGGTGCTTGCATACTGCTTGACTGTTGAACTTGGGTTTGCGGGAAGGTCCCTTGAGCACAGCAGTGGAGGTCTAAGGTACATTAGCACCTTTAGGATACAGAGTGCCTGTCTCAAGCATAAAACAGTTTAGGACGATCAGAGCTGTCCATACTTCGCCCTCTGCCCGCACTCAGGAGGCAGTCTGTGTGGCCAAGAACTCCCAGCCTCTCGGTGGTAAGCTTGATAGAGACAGGAGGTAAGGCCAGAGAGCAGGGCAGCGTCTGAGCGGCAGCTGTGAAGGACCAGGGGAGGGGAACATGTGTGTCACTCTACAGCAAGAAAAAAGGATACCGAGAAGCGTTTGACCACTTGCTTTCTCAGATTTGTCACTTTGAAAACCTGAAAATATAGCAAATGTCTCAATCTTTTTAAATAGAAGACTCTTCAGGAATACAGTATGTAACGGGAGGAAGAGTATTTGATTACGGCAGGCAGTTTAAGTTCTACCTGTATAGCATACTGAGGTGCAGTCTTTGTCGTTCTCCATGTAAACTGTTGGGATCTGGTGATAAGAGTGTCCCCAACTTTGTAACGTCTGTCTATTGTCATTATAAAGTGGCTGTGCCAATTAGCAAATCCATGAATCCGGGTCCAGGCTAGAGTTACATGATGAGAGAGACTCCCTTGCTCATTAAGACAGATCCGAAACCTTGATCCCAGCCATTATAATGTCAAATTCTTTCTCAATCTGGAACCTCACTCTGAAATGGAAGACATAGAAAAATCAAACATACTTGTGCAAGTTCAAGCACATTCTCACCTATGGGTAGGCAATCACGATTCATATAGACAGGGGACTGTGGTTCAAATAAATGAGTTGAGATGACAACAGAAGCATCATCAGGGCCCTAATTCATTTATTGGCTAATTGCTCTTCCTTGCTTTGGTCTTTAACCATGTACGTGCACGTATCTGGTCATTGGTCATTGGTGTTTACTGTTTATACATTAGTCAGCAGCTCTCCAGCTTTCTGCATTTTTAGCTCCCACTCACGTCTTCTTCTGCTGACATCCTCTGGTCATAATCACTGCTCTAATGTCTCATTTGCTGAATTATATCGCAGCGGTTCAGTTGGAGTGGTGCCTTTGGAACCCCCGGATCCCCATTTGTCTCACCCACCCCGCTCTCTTCTTCCAATTGTTTTTTCCCCTCTGCTGCCTGCACACCACTTCGGCTGATGATGGCCATAAAGCAAGTTGCCATCTCTGTACCACTTTACACAGAGGCCATCAGACAGTCACGGTGCTTTACCCCTTCATCTTTCAGGTACATACTTCACTCATGAAGCCAAAGGAGCCGATGACGCAGCAGACGCAGACACAGCTATAATCAATGCAGAAGGAGGACAGAACAACTCTGAAGAAAAGAAAGAGTACTTCATCTAGATCAGCCTTTTTGTTTCAATGAGGTGTCCAACTGGCCCTATTTAGATGATAAAGAGACAGTGATATTGGAACTTGCGAGAAATTCGTGTGTTTTTTCATGAATGGGTGGAAAGGTGTGAGACTGGGAAGGCTTGGGATTTGCTGTGTAAAAAAAAAATGTTCTTTGGAAAGTACATTCTGCTGTTTGACACCTCTTTTTTTGTTTGTTTGTTTGTTTGTTTGTTTAATTTTTATTTCTTCCTACCAAGTCAAACTTGGATACTTGGATTTAGTTTCAGTAGATTGCAGAAAATTCTGTGCCTTGTTTTTTTGTTTGTTGCGTTCCTTCCTTTTTTTTCCCCCTTTGTGCACATTTATTTCCTTCCCTCTCCCCCCAATTTTGGATTTTTTCCAAAATCTCCCATTTTGGAATTTGCCTGCTGGGATTCCTTAGACTCTTTTCCTTCCCTTTTCTGTTCTTGTTTTTACTTTCTTTTGTTTATTTTTGTGGTAACTGCTTTCTGTTCCAAATTCAGTTTCATAAAAGGAGAACCAGCACAGCTTAGATTTCATAGTTCAGAATTTAGTGTATCCATAATGCATTCTTCTCTGTTGTCGTAAAGATTTGGGTGAACAAACAATGAAAACTCTTTGCTGCTGCCCATGTTTCAAATACTTAGAGCAGTGAAGACTAGAAAATTAGACTGTGATTCAGAAAATGTTCTGTTTGCTGTGGAACTACATTACTGTACAGGGTTATCTGCAAGTGAGGTGTGTCACAATGAGATTGAATTTCACTGTCTTTAATTCTGTATCTGTAGACGGCTCAGTATAGATATCCCACGCTGTCCAGAAAGGTTTGGGGCGGAAAGGATTCCTCCTTTTTCCATGCCCTAAACAGACCTGACAGGTGAGGTCTGTTCCTTTTATATAAGTGGACAAATTTGAGTTGCCACAGGAGGGGAAGTAGGGAGGGGGGAAATATAGTTCTGCTCTGGTTGTTTCTGTTCCAAATGATTCCATCCACCTTTCCCAATCGGCCTTACTTCTCACTAATTTGTAGGAAAAAGCAAGTCCATGTGTTGTGCGAATGACTGAATGGGACAGGGTTGATTTTTTTTTTTTTTTTTTTTTTTCCTTTGTGCTTAGTTAGGAAGGCAGTAGGATGTGGCCTGCATGTACTGTATATTACAGATATTTGTCATGCTGGGATTTCCAACTCGAATCTGTGTGAAACTTTCATTCCTTCAGATTTGGCTTGACAAAGGCAGGAGGTACAAAAGAAGGGCCGGTATTGTTCTCACACTGGTCTGCTGTCGCTCTCAGTTCTCGATAGGTCAGAGCAGAGGTGGAAAAACAGCATGTACGGATTTTCAGTTACTTAATCAAAACTCAAATGTGAGTGTTTTTATCTTTTTACCTTTCATACACTAGCCTTGGCCTCTTTCCTCAGCCTTAAGAACCATCTGCCAAAAATTACCGATCCTCGCATGATGGCAGCCATAGTGCATAGCTACTAAAATCAGTGACCTTGAACATATCTTAGATGGGGAGCCTCGGGAAAAGGTAGAGGAGTCATGTTACCATTTACATGTTTTAAAGAAAGAAGTGTGGGGATTTTCACTGAAACGTCTAGGAAATCTAGAAGTAGTCCTGAAGGACAGAAACTAAACTCTTACCATATGTTTGGTAAGGCTCCAGACTCCAGATAACAGTCCCTATGGAAAGAAGGCATCAAAACAGATAGATCTATATATATATATAAATATATATTCTATTACATTTTCAGTGAGTAATTTTGGATTTTGCAAGGTGCATTTTTACTATTGTTACATTATGTGGAAAACTTATGCTGATTTATTTAAGGGGGAAAAAGTGTCAACTCTTTGTTATTTGAAAACATGTTTATTTTTCTTGTCTTTATTTTAACCGTTGATAGAACCATTGCAATATGGGGGCCTTTTGGGAACGGACTGGTATGTAAAAGAAAATCCATTATCGAGCAGCATTTTATTTATCCCTCTCCTATCCCTAGGTACTTAACCAAGACAAAAAGCCACAATGAACATCCCTTTTTCAATGAATTTTATCATCTGCAGCTCTATTCCGAGCCCTTAGCACCCATTCTGACCATAGTATAATCATATCAAAGGGTGAGAATCATTTAGCATGTTGTTGAAAGGCTTTTTTCAGTTGTTCTTTTTAGAAAAAAAAACAAAAACAAAAACAAAAAAAATCACACCATTGCTCACAGAATTGGCATCTCATTTTTGGGACCTCCCATCTTTCTGTTTTGAAAAGTGTACAGTAGTGCAGTGTTCCTGATGTAACTTTATGGCTTACAATGTTGACATGTCTCAGGTTCCTGTGTTTCGATTGGTGTTTTCCGTCTCAGGTAGATTGCAAAGTGTAGGCCCCACACATTGGAAAAAAATAATAATAAAACAAAGCAAAAACAGGAAATTATGGATTTTAGTTGTATATTGGTTTATGTATTTTTTCTTAAGTATACAGTGCACTGTTTGAAATGTATTGTTGAGTATTACTTTGTACAGGTTGATCACTTTTTTTAGAGTGAAGAAAGAACAAACTTGTTTTTTGTGTTTTTTAAAGGAATATAAAATAATGAAGGATGTATAATTGATGCCAAATAAGCTTGTTCTTTAGTCACACCGACGTCTTATTTTTCCCTTTAGGCCAGTTCTGTTTTTAAGGTGTACATGGACAATGTTACAGTGTAAGAAACTCCATATCCATATGTTCCCATTCGCATTTTGTATTGGTTCATGTATACCATTTTTACAAAAAAAAAAAGAAAAAAAAGAAGTACTATAAAATATCTGTCTTCTTAATAAAAAAAATTAATGTTACGAAGTGATCCTTTAATCTCTTTATGGACTTCTTATGGACGCCGAGTGAGAGAAGAGATGGGCCTCTGGTCCCAGCTTCCTCCTTAGGACCTTGTGCGGGGCCAGGAGCGCTGGCAGTAGATGCCAGGACATGCTGCCAGCTGGGTTGCTGGGGGCCGCACTCTCTTTCCTTCTCCGCTCATCCTTCCTGTCCTTGTTCTCTTCCCCACTCAGTGGACAGGTGAGCCAGGTGCCGTGCCGTGGCTGAGTCTGGGCTCCCACGTGGACTCAGCGATTTGTGCAGGTGTGCGAGCTGTGGTGGCGGGCCCGCCGGAACAGGCTGCTCCCGTGGATGTGTCTCCCGCACTCATCCCCTCTCTCACCGCCCCCCACCCTCACCAACTTCCCTGTGTTGGCTGCTCCACCTGTCTCTTACTTCGGGAGTTTGTGTCTTAACAATGCATTCTGCCTTCTTCATTTAAAGTTCTCTCTCCTTTCACAAAAGAAGACGTGAGCTGTGGAAGACTGGCTTGGCTGCCTGCAGAAGATTGTTCTCACTTGCTGTTTAGGTTGCTGAGACTTCCAGGCCTGGGTAGACAGTAGGATTTGCTTTGTTGTCATCGTCCTTGCCTTGCAGGCTGAAGTGAGCAATGACTTACACTTCATGGTGGCTGATCTTATAAATGCGCAGATAATGTCTGGCCAGGCCCAAAGTGCCCTTTTCCCATCACCCTCCAGCTGTGGTTGAGTTCCCCTTTTCTCCCTTGGCCATGTCATGGGGAAAGTTCCATAGGAAAAGCAAAGGTAAGCTCCAGAAAGGCTGAAGGCTGTGCATCTCCCCTTGGGCCACTTCCATCCTAGCCTGGTCTCTTAAAAAAAAAAAAAATCAGTTAATCAGATATGCAGTTATTGAGCACCTGCTGTATGTCCAGCATGGTGAGGGATGCAGAGAAATATAAGGCGGTCTCTGGAGGCCAAGCGGAGTATCAGCTACATCACCTGAAAACATGAAGTGCCCCTGAGCCATGGGTGCCCCACCGAACACAGAGAAGCCCAGAGAGTGCTATGGGAATTTTCTGGAGAAGAGAAATCAGTGAAGGCTGGTGAGTCCCCAGACAGGTTCACGCAGGAGCTGGGACCCCAGCTGGATCTTAAAGGATGGTTTCGTGGAGAAGGAATGTGAGTCAAAAGTACAGAGGGCAAGAAGCCCAGCCAGCCTGCTGATGTGTATGGGGAGAAGAAAGAAATCAGTTCTGTGTGCGGGGTGGGATGGCTCTTGTGGCTGTACTAAAAAGTCCAGGCAGAGGAGTCGAGACCTCAGCGACCTCTCCCAGCCTCTGCTGGAAGGCAAGGAGCAGTGGGGAGTACTCATTCATTGCATCTCTATAAAAAGACCCAGAGAGATAGAATAGAATAAGGATCAAAAGTGCACACTAGAGTGAGGCTGCCTGCATTCAGATCCCTGTCCCACCATGTAGCAGTGAAACCTCCAGTGAGTAGCCCAGCCTACCTGGCTTCGGTCTCCTGCTCTGCAAGGTGGACATCACCATAGCCTCGAAGGTTGTTGGGAGAGATCAGTGAGATATGCAGTCAGCGCTCAGCCAAAAAGGTGTCAGGCACACACTATGCGTTCATTACATGTCAGTCACAGGATAGAGGCAAACGGTGACTAAAAAGGCAGGGCTTCGAAGAAGTGGTCACTACTCAGGGAGCTCTGCGGGCTCCTGTGCATATAGACACATCGTGCCCTTGCGAACCACGACTTAGAAGGTTTAATGACTCTTTTCTCTTCACCATTCATTAGCAGACTTATTCCAAGCCACGTGGCATGCAGTATGTGTAGTCTCCCCACCCCTCTCCCTCTTGTCTGCAGCATGAGGCTCCAGGTTTAGCTGTACCCTACAGAAAAGGATCCCAGAAGTTCCTTGAGCTGAGGCAAACAGGAGGTGGTGATGACTGCTGCACATTTACCTTTCGAGCTCCACAGGGTATGCAAATGAAAAGGTGCTAGAAGCAGTCCCCGCTCAAAGGATCTTGATAAGTTACCGGCTCCTTCATTTGAGAAGACTGTGTACGAGAGTGAAAAAGGCCTTCGTTTCCTCCAGAGAGTCTTCACAAATGTTTTGGCCTGGCATTCTCCAAATACATCAACTGGAACCCTGAGGTGATATGCGGGTGTTAATTGGTGCAATCTTTCACTGTCCTCTGTCTACTTGAAATGTAATTCTTGTACCGCTGTGGACTTACTCCATGGAGAAATGCTCCTTTGATTCTGTCAACCAGAGCCTCAAAGAAACCATGCAGCCACCCTGCTACAGGTAGACAGACCCTGCTTAAGTGAGGGTATCTTTGTTTTATTATAAAATCATGCCCAAGATTAACACGCCATTTTGCCAGGATCCCAAATACCCAGCCCTTTGTCATGAAGAACTGGCAGCCAAATTCCTTCAGGGTGAAATCTGTATTCACAGCCAGACATGTATAGTTTTTGAACCACTTGGATGTCCTGGCCCCCTGTACAGGAGAAGAAAGAAGGGACTCTTGGCCGTCATCCATGACCTTGTGGGTCAATACCATATTAAAGTCCCTGGCAGGCATGCGGTAGTCACCCAGCAAGTATCAGATGATTAAAGGGAGAATAGTCCAGCACTTGGCTGCGTGAGCCTTACATTACACTTAATCTGAATGGGCCACCGATGCTGTATTTCAAACCTTGATGTTTGCATGTTCATCCTTATTACAGGTAGCTTTCAGGTTGGCCTTGAAGAGCCAAGCCAGCCAGTCCTGAGTTTAGACCTATTGGCCCCATCACTCTCTAGGACCCACTGGAACAGTATCAGGGAATATCATTTTGGGTAATGGCCAAGCAAAGCCTTAGTATTGCTATCATATATTGTGAGGGGCCTTCAGAATGCAATATGGCGTATTTTTAAAATGCAGACCATAGTCCTTGCCTTATTTGTGTGTATCTCAAAATGTTGAAATATGCCTCTAACAGGAACTGCAGGATTCAGTGCCCCCCCCAGCACTCTCACATCATTACACATGAGCATCCCTGAACTGAGACTTGAAAGCAAGAATCTTCTCTGTTTTCAAGTCTTCCAATCCTGAGCTTCCAGGCTCATCAGTACACAGGAAACTTTGTTTTGTTTTTTATGTTTTTTTTATTTTTTCATTCCCAAATAAACATAAAATGTCTACTGCCCCTGGTGGTCAGTGCTGGGAAATACAACTCGAGCCTTGCCTGTTGAAATGCAGAATTCATTCCAACAAGGAACCTGACATTGTCTACTGCTTTTTCTCTCACATGCATGCACACCTACCTGCGCCTCCCATTTTACTCCCTCCTAATCCTTCAAAGTGTTGATCTGGGGAACGTGAGAACCACTACTGAGGGGCAAATCAACCGGTTCTCTAGGCCCGGGACCTCAGCTGCCCTCCAGACATGCACAGGTTCACAGTCATATTTCAGAGGTGACCGCCTCAAATCTTCCTTAACTGCTATCTTCTCAGGTTAATTAATCACCAGGCTTAAACTTGCTGTTACCAGCAGGAAGTCCATCCTGAAGTCAGCAATGTTACAATTGCATCTTCTAATACTGTTTATCCTGCATTAGTGTTTACTTAGGGGGAAAATTGATCCATAATTGATATTTCAGTCTTCCAGAGCTGGTGTTGGAAAAGCCTAACGCAGGCCTTTAATAGCAAGCAAATATTTAAATCCCTTAATGGTTGCTGAATATTGAAATGTGTGACTTTATTACTCTTTTTGGTTTGTTTTCTCTGTAGTTGTGTATTTCATCGTTTAAACTTGCAATGGATGCTGGCAAGCTCAAGTCTAGCTAATCCACAAAAGCTGTTTGCCCAGACACAGCAGACCTGATTAAAAAGTATTGCTATGGAAGGGAATCTTCAGCGCTAATCAGTCTCTGTTAGCTAGTGACAAAATTACTATCCATCTCTCTCTCTCTCTCTTTCTCTCCCTCTCTCTAGGCCTGTTTTCTCTAACCTCCTCTCCCAGAATAAAGTGATGAGGGCAGCTATAGTGTTGCAATTAGGAACATGAATCTTTTATCGTTTGGACAAGGAAGGGAAAATGCCATTACTGTCAACTGAAATGTCCTACTTGGGTTTTTTGCTCCTACTTCCCTGCCAAAGCCCATTGCTGCTGCTGAAAGTGTATAACATTCACAGCTGTTCTTGATGACTTGATTCTTAACACAGCCAGAAATGTAGCCCGGGAGATGCTTAAGACAGTTTATGGAAAATAATAGATTTCCTTGCAGAGACACCAATGCATCGAGAAGGGCCTTGAGTCATGTTAGCCCCAGCCAAGATCACCAATTTTCTCTCTATCTGGCTTCAGTTACAAAGGCTATTGCTTAAAAAAAAAAAAAATGCAGGCCCTTTTGAATTCTCTGTGTTTTCCTGGTTGGTTTCCATCAGCACCCACAAGTCTCTGGCTATGGCGCCCTTTGTCTCACCACCCACCTGCAGCAGCCGTAAGACCTGAAAAGAAGCCATGCCTACAGAAGTGGAAATAAAAGGATGCTACTGAGGGGAGAAGAAGAGCTCCCAGGAAAGCCACCCGATGAGAGCTGAGACTAGGTCTACCATCAGCTGGGTGCTCCAGAGACAGACGGCTATGTTGAAGGCCACCCCTACAGTCCTAGCACAAGGGCAGGGTCCTTCCCTCCCTGTGTGGCATCCCCGCGTGGCCATGAGGAATGTCAAGAAGTGGTGTAGTTAGTTCCTCTAGCCTCATCAGTGTGCCCTGATCACTCTCAGACCCAACCCTTAGTTAGGAACCTCTGGGATTGGCACTCCCTTTGGCAGGTAAAAGGGAGTGGCTTCCCAGTCACAAATATTGGGAAGGATGCAAGAATGAAACAGCAAACAGTGCCTCACAAGGTTGCAGCTTTCAGACTCTTTCTGCAAAAGCATGTCAAAAGCCATGTGTCTCTGCCCCACCGTGTCTCCCCAGTCGTGCCTGGAAGTAAAGGTTGGAAGATACGGGCTGGCAGGCAACGGCCAGATCTCTCTCCCTTTCACTCTAGTATCAGCCGCAGACACCCCCAGCGAGTGCCACCACTCCCCCACTGTTTTCATTCTTAGCTTCTCCTAAATGGAAACCATTAATCATACTAAATTGTGCAATGATTCCGCGATAGGGAGAATGCTGATGGCAAAAATCATTCTCCTTTGTTGTGCCAGGCAGGCAAAAGGCAGAAGTATTAGCTCGTTGCCCTGCCTGGCTCCTTGCAAATGCTGACCATGTGTTTGCCTACGCAGCTGCCTCTATGCACACAGCTTATTTTAGCACTGGTCTAAGGCATTCCAACTGTTGACAGAAAACAAGGCCACCTCTTCCTTAGTCCCAGGACTGCCAGGAAGACTGTAACTGCTGGTGCTCCCTCAAGTTTCTCCCATCTTAAGGTCCCCATATCAGAGGTAGGGGTGATACAGGACTCATGGGGAAAACCCGAGGTGGTTCTCAGATGGGGTTAGCTGGTGGGGTAAGCCGTGCCCCCCATGCAGTTCTGCCAGCTGGATTGCAGAAGAAGCCAGGTGTGGGTACCAAGGAGGTTTTGTGCCTTTCAGAATTTGATGTCTGCTTCGCTTTCGACAAGCCTCTTTGTAAGCCACCCCTTCTGAATTAGAATCATTTTCCAAAAGCTCTTAAGCTATGATTAATGCCAGGGCTGTTTTTAACAATCATCCTGCCAGTCTTAAGCTGTAGTCATTTTCAATAATTTGGAGTGCTCAAAGGCAAGCCAGGAGTTTGTTGACAACAAAACCCGTAAGAGCACAGCCAGGCAGCCACAAAAGATGGAAAAGCAAAGGGACCATTTGGGCTTAGCTGGCTTTCTGCTCCCAGAGTTTCGCCACTAAAAGTTTGATTGAACACTCACAATGCATTAAGGATCCAACTGTGAACATGGCTCGGCAAGAGGGCTGCCAGGCTGGCTTTTGTGTGAACAAACAAGCAGCGTGTTTGGAGGGCTCCGGGTTTATTTATGGACATGTGTGGTTCATTCATGCCGTCCCCAAACCAGAGTGTCCTCGTTTGTCTTCCCTCTGCCAACGTGGAAGACCAAGAAAGAAATGCAGTTGCTTTTCTTCGGGGCTGTTTACCTCCCGTGAATGCCGAGCAAGTCTCTGGCCACGATGCGGGAATCCTGCCCTGTAGATGGCCCCGGCCATTTCCCCAGCCATGTGTGTTCAACTAGCGTTCTCTTTTTAATCTTGGCAATTTCATGGTAGAGTATCCATCTGTTTGAAAAGCCCAAACCGAAGGAGGCTACCGTTTGAAATGTCTGTGATTGCAGATTTACTTAGACTCAGCTTCCGATAGCACTTATTTCTAGCTCATTACTTCCTCCGGAAGGAAAGGTCAGTTCTGGGTGATGGGAGTTTAACCCAATGAATTTGGTGTGATGGATAGATATTTGTGTCTCCATTCGACTCTGCCATCACACCAACTATTATGTAGGGTGTGTTGCCAGCCAGGGAGAACACAGATGCTTGAGTGTAGCTGGGAGCTTTTATTAGCTAACTTCCAATAAACTCCCTTCAACCATGAATCACAGCAGAGCCTCCGCCCTGCACTCCACGTGGCCTTAGCGGTATCTATCACGTCCCCTCTCTGTCTCTATTCACTTCAAGCCCCTTTCTTCTGAGGTGGAATGAACAGATTTCTAGTGTTGGGCCTCTAGAGCTGTGTTTCTGTCTTGGTTAGAGGGACCTGAAAGGAAAATTGTAACCTATCCGGACTCTGTGTCCCTACACCCCTTAAATGTTTGCTGGGTTTCCCCAGCAACTTTTCAAGGGAATCTTTAGGACATCACCCCCCGCCCTAGCATGGCACCCACTTTAGGATCCTGGGGCTTGGGGAAGTGAAAAACTTCCTCCAAACCTACTTCTTCCTTTATATTCCATCTCAATTAATAGCATGATCAGTCTCCCAAACTGGAAACCTGGGTTGTTTGCCTCCAGTGGTTACCAATTCCTGCCCATTGCCCCCTAAATGCTTCTCAAACTTGACCTGAATGCATCATTTCCATGTCACTTACCTGGTCCAGGCCCTTTACCTTCAAACAAAGGAATGTGGCAGCCTCTGGACTGGCTTCCCCTCCTCCTCCCCCAGCCCCATCACCAGTCCCTCCCTGGCCAGGAAACCACTCTTGGTTAACTTTTGACTGCAGACTAAATCCAAATCCTCACAATCTGCCATCAACTCAGTTTGGCCTTTCAGCATCACCCTGCGATCCCCCACTGCCCATGGCCCCTGACCCCTACCCTATCCCACCTCTGTGCCTTTGAATATTCAGGGGATGTCCTCCGCCTTTTAAGAATGTCTCTGCATCCTTCGGGTTGCTTCTCTGTGCTTTTTCAATTCCTCATGCTTACCTCAATTTGTGTCCTTATCACATATCTGAACTGTTTGTTTACCTTTCTGTCTCCCTCAATAAAAACAGTAAATTTCTTGAGAGTAGAGACTGTATCTGATCCAGCTGTGTATCTCCGAAGCCAAGTGCAGTATCTGGCCCTGTGCTCAATAAATTATTGAATAATAAGAGAGAGGTTTTTTTCATCCGTGGTTGGATGGGTCTTTCAAGTGTCTGTCTCTTTCCTAGAAATATCTTGGTTAGCCCTGGGTCTCCTTTTTCTTTCTAACCAGCAATTTTAAAGTTTTGAGAACTACCTCTGTATGCTTCATTGAATTTTTGTTTGGGTTTTGGTTTTTAAAATTTTGTTTCTTGCTCTGTCATCGTCAACATCATTTTTTCCCCACGTCTCCTTTCTCCTATCTCTCTAAGCTGTTTTCTCCATTAAGGTCAGAAAGCACAGTGCCTATGCCCTAGAAACATTTCAAGAGCCTGTGAACGTATTTCAGAACTGGAAAGAAATATATATATATGTATATACATATATATATATATATATATATGAGCTCTAAAATCCATGGAAGGCAAGAACACTGTAAATGTATTAAATGTTTAATTAAATATCTACAAAACCATAACGTTGTCATGAGCAAACTGCAACCTAACGTAACTGGTAAATAATCAGAAACTGTATTCAACGTGGGACTGTAATGTATGTGACATAGTGTGGAATGGAGCTTTCATAAAAAGAAGTTCTAGGGCCTGCACGGGTTTCAAAACAGTCTCTCCTCTGTCTTCCTTCTTTTCTTTTCCTCGCTCTCTCTCTGGCTCACTCTCTCTTCTCCGAATCTTGCACTCCAACTCTGAGCACATAGAGCAAGCTCTGGAGGGAGCCACCCCAGAAAAGAACCAGACCTGCCAGGTGGGCAGAGCAAACTGTCGCATGAACCATCAACGCCTCCTGGAAGGCCAGAATCTGACATATACACGTGGGAGTTCAGGATGGAAAGCTGATCTGCCCAAATATGCAGAGTGCACTTTCAGCTTTCATTAGTGACTGATTCTCCTGGGACCAGCAACGGCAATCTGTAGAGATATCTGACCTGCACACCCAGCTTCCAATGTGTACAGCAGATTGTCCGTGTGGACACCCTGGGCTGGGGAGGGCAAGTGACTTATCTTCCCGCCGCTGTTTTCCGGCTTTGGGGTTTTGTTTTGGTGTGTGTGGGAGGTGGCAGGCTGATGGTGATGAGCGCCGACTCCAGGAGCCAGTATTCATGAGTAGTGTTTCCAGCTGTGCCTCTGATTCAGCCGTGACCTTGGGCAAATCGCTTCCTCCCTGGGCCCTGCTCTCCATCTGTAAAGAGCCCCAATCCCAGAGTGTTTCGAGTTATTTGTTTGTAAAGTACTTTGACATCTCAGATTCAAGGCACGGTAAAGAGCAAAAATACTGCTGTTGTTATAGTGCATTTAAAACCCTAAGGAAAATATGGGTTGCCCTCTCTTGAGTTGAAAATTAAAAAGCTGTAATCATTGACGACTAATTCCATTGTTGTTGCTTTATGATGTCCTCACCATCTTGGGATCATCCAATTTTTGCCCTTTTTTTTTTAATATAAAAAATAAATAAAGGCTCCTTGGTGAAGAATGGCTTTCATTTAGTAAATAATTTTGACTTGTGTAATTACTTCTGTGACTTTTCTGAACAACCTCGCTTCACTTGAAAAAAAAGCCGCACCTGCACCCTTCCCCCACACCGCCGCCCACTGCAGCCTTCCATCCCTGGTGCTTCATAAAGTAATTGTGCAATTAGGAAGAAGTGGCTGGAGCATCGCGTTTCTCTATATTTTAAGTTGGGAGTCTGACTTTGACTCCCTGCTTGCTGGAGTGGGTGAGCCAGCCCGTTATTAAAAAAACAATTATGCTGTTAAAAAATCAGGAGCTTCACAAGTGAAGAGCATCGATTGGTGAGAGCTGGTCAGTTATCACCAGAAGGTCCTGACAACACACTAATAGGTTTTTCTGAAGATCCAATCAAATTTTCTAGGCAGAGGCTTGAGGTGTTCCACATGGGATAATGCTTGTCCTGGGCAGTATTGATTTCAGCGTGTGGCTCTCTCTTCTCTCCCCTCTTACTGGCTCCCACTCTTCCAACTCTTCTCCTGCTGCTACTTTTTTGGTTTTTTTTTTTTTTTTTTTTTTTTGGTAATAAAGACTTGAGCTTTGTATTCCATGTTAACAGTCTGATGGGGGAGGAGAGAGCCTCCCAAGTCTCATCTGCCCTTGACTTGGTGCCTCCCTGCACCATCTCCTTTGTTACTGTATCCCGAGAGTCAGATAGATATAGCATCACCTGCTCTGCTTCTCCCTGACCTTGAGGATTTCATTCTTGTAGCTGCTTCCAGCCCAGCCAGCAAACCCTCTTAGAAGAAATTCTGTTAAAAAGCCTGCTGGGAAGTAGGAAATGAAACGGCTTGAAGTTGTAGAGGTTTCTGGCATCCCCTACCCCACAAGTAAACAATTCCCTGGGGCGAGGAGAGGGTAGTGGTTTATGCACACTCGTGTGTGTGTGTGTGTGTGTGTGTGTGGTGTGGACGTGCATGCACACACGGTGGTAGGGACACAAGCCTACAAGATACAGCGGTACAGACTTAGGAACTGACTGGCTGTAGGATCACAGGGGTGCATAGGGATGGATGGGGACAGGGATCCAGCCTACTGTCTAGCCAAGCTTTGTGTCCTGACATGGAGTTGCAACTTCTTGGAGGAAGGGATATCTTTTTTTTCTAATTCACACAAAGATGTCTGGACTATCAGTGCCTGGAGAGATGTGGTGGAGACTCAGAGCCTCCAGGATCTGGAGTAACTCTGCTGCTGTGCACTGATGTATCTGAGCCCTAGCCACTCCCCACAAACATCCCTGGACGAGACGAAAGTGTTAGCGATGTATTAGATGCAAAAGTAGTTTCGGTTTTTGCCCTTACTTTTTTTAAATGACAAAAACCACAATTACTTTTGAACCAACCTAATAAAACACTCCTTGTACCCATTCCATGAATGTTAGTATTTTCATTGTCCTCAAGGATCCCAGGGCAGCTTTTCAGATCTACCAAGTTGACATTCACTTTGCTCACCCAACCTCTCTGCTGACTCATCTCACCCAAGGCTCTGCACATGGCCTAGATGGGATGCACCTGGCATGTCTTTGCTTGTCCCTCCCTTCTCCCTTACTTCACCTCCCACACCTTTTGCAGAGCAAAGGCTCTGTTATCAGCAGGCTGGGGTTCAAATCCCAGTTTCTTTACTTAATAAAAGTTGACTTTGGGCAAGTCTCTGAGTCTGTTTCTTCCTCTTTAAAATGTCCACCTCACGCCTTGCCGTGGGGCTCACGCCAGTTAAAATACTGTGCTGTACGCAAATGTTAGTTATAGATTCTCAAACTCTTAGGTTCCAGGAGTCTTACCTTGCCCCTGGGACTCCCTAAACCCCATAGGTAGCTCCTAACCAGATTCACGCCAATTAGCACTTGGTTATATACTGACACGTTTTTCTCTCATTGTTTCAAGTGTGTGTTTTGTCTCCACAACCAGGCTGTTGGTACCTGGAGTAGCAGGTTCACATCTTACACTTGTCTTGGATTCCCCACAGCCCTCCAATATGCTGAGCACACAGTGGCTACTCGATAACTCCTTGACCTCCCTGGGTATTTATTGTGATACAATTTTTAGTCTGTAGCACTTCCCACCTAGGAAGAGACTTAAATGGAATCTGTAGCTTTGGTTTAGCTCATCCAATCACAGAACACAGCCTGCCAGATCTGCAGAGCACCCCAGAGCTCATCCCGTCCAACCCCTTCATTTTACAGACTTCGATTGCAGTCAGCCTCACAGAGGAGGACCAAATACCAGCCACCCGAGATGTTATGTTCCTGACCCGCACCAGAGCCAAGTTAACAGATGAAATGCTCCTCACCCTCTCCAGGCAGCATGCTGCAGGGAAGCCATTCTCAAAACATAGGCACGGGACCTGCCGCCTGGTGTCACCTAAGACTGCAGTAAAAATGCAGATTCTCAGGCCCCCTCACCCCTTCCCCCGCTTCTATTGAATGAAAACTAGGGCAAGGTCCAGCCATCTGCTTTTCCTCTGGTCCTCTGGGTGATTCTGCTGCCTGCTGTACTGTAAGAGCCACTGACTGCTCTGGGGGAAGAGTTCTGGACTTCAGCCAGCAGACCTGCGTCTGCGTCCAGGCTTCACTCCCAGTGTCAGTGTCTTCATTTGCAAAGCAGGAAACACAGCACTCACCTCACTGAGCTTTTGTGTGCCTTAGCTGGAATCACACACTTGGCACACAGTAGGCACTTAAGAAATGTTAGCTGCTTTTGAATTGCCACTTGTCTTGGGTGAGTGGATGAATGGCTGATTGCAAGGCTGATTGGAGGACATGCAACTTTCATCACCTTCATCAGGAAAAACAAATCTATTAAGTGGCTAAATGCATGATATTCTGTTCTCTACATGGGGAGAAAAAAAAAGGCATTCCATAAATCAGGTGTGACAAGGTAGAGTGCAAAGGCCAAAGATTTTGCAAATAGGAGGCTCGTGGTCCAAAGCCCACCTCCATCACCATGTGCTGGCTGCATGATCTTGGTAGACTTACAATGGTATGTTCATTCATTCGACTGATATTCTGGGACTCCTACTATGTGCCAAGCAATAAGCCAGACATGGAGAACACACAAGAGAACACGTTGGTTAAAATCCTATGGCGGATCAAAAAATCCACCTGCTCCTCTGTAGGTCTCAGCCCCCTTGCAGCTGGGCAGAGTATGTGCCTCTTTTCTGTGCTGTACCTGCATTTTACCTATGCATACATGATTCTTCAATGTTTCTCTTGCCTTGCTGCAGCCACCAAAAATGCCAGTGTTCCATATGGTGCAGCCACAAGGTGCTGAAGCCTCCCCTGTCCTGGATCTCTGAGTGACAAGGTGGAGCAGAGGCCTTTGCTCAAACCCATGGGACACGTTACATGGGAGAGAAACATGATATTTGGGATTTATGTTTCCACCACAGAGCCCAGTCTCTCCTGACCAACACAGACCCTGTCCTGATGGGGCTTGCATTCTGGTAAAACAAACAACATACACAGTTGAGCATTTCATTACAGTTGTAAGAGGTGCTATGAAGGAGGCATGGGTTACTGTGAAAGCATATATGAGTGAAGCCTTATCTAGGAGGTGGGGATGGGGGTGTTGGAGGTTGGCAGTTCAAGGAAGACTTCTCTGGAGAAGTGTTAAGTTGAGACCTGAGGGATGAATACGAATTGTTCAGGTAAAACGGGAAGGAGAAGTCAGGTTCAAGGAGAAGAAAGAGCCTCTGTGAAGGCCTGGAAGTGGAAAGGTGTAGGATGTTGACGAACAGGCCGATAAGATAGGAGTGCCGAGAGTGAGCAGGGGTGAACAAGAAGTGGGCTAGAATCAGATTATGGAGGATTTTATGGGCCAGATTAAGGATTTGGGATTTTATCCTAAAACAAATGGCAAACTGGAAATTTCAAACAAGGCAGCAGCAGCAAGTCTGCTTTTCAAAAAGCTTTGAGCCTTACCTTCCTGATCTGTACAGGGGGCATAATAATATATATGCTTCAAAAAACTGTGAGAATGGGATAAAATAACCTCCGTTAAACATGGTGCTGAGCACACGGTTAACACTTAAAATGATCCAGCCCTTTCTCTTCATCTGGTTCCCTCCTGCTTAGAGCTCACATCTAGCACACGTTCTCTGGCATGCTCTCTTTCGGGGATGCTGCAATCAGCAGGAAGAAAGCCAAGATACCTTTGTAATGAAATAATGACAAACCTTTACTGAGCATTTACAGTATGACAGGTACAGTTGTAAGTATTAATTCAGCACACCCCTATGGGATAGATACTATTATTACCCATTTTACAGATGGGAAAACCCAAGCACAAGCTAAGGTATTTGCTCAGGACCACACAACTGGTAAATAGCAGGGTGGGGCTCACGCCTGTAATCCCAGCACTTCGGGAGGCCGAGGCAGGTGGATCACGAGGTCAGGAGATCGAGACCATCCTGGCTAACACGGTGAAACTCCGTCTCTACTAAAAATACAAAAAATTAGCCGGGCGTGGTGGCGAGCGCCTGTAGTCCCAGCTACTCGGGAGGCTGAGGCAGGAGAATGGCGTGAACCCGGGAGGCAGAACTTGCAGTGAGCCGAGATCCGGCCACTGCACTCCAGCCTGGGCGACAGAATAAGACTCCATCTCAAAAAAAAAAAAAAAAATAGCAGGGGGAGACTTAAACCCAGACACTCTGAGTCCAAAGTCCTTGCTGTTAATCACTATCTTTCATTGTCTCTTGGAAGAAAATGAGATTTTAGGGAAACAAAGTGGTCAGAGGGAGCTGCTCCAGTCAGACCCGAGGAGTAGGAGGAAGAGATGGACCCAGCCACTGATGCTGAGCAGAACACCTGTAAGAGGCAGGGCGCACCCTCCATGCTCTCAGACCATCTGCCCATGAGAGGCAGAGGCTGGACCTCACAGCCAGCCCAGGGCACCGCCCAGTTGCCAGCCACCCTGAGCCAGGGAGTGATGCATGTTCTCTAAGTCACCTCTATCGGCCTCCAAGTCCCTTCTAGAGATGGGCCCTTCAGGGACAGCCCAAGGCACACCTCCCAGGTCACTGCTTGGGAAGACTCTGGGGGCCGCAGCAAGGCCTTAGTGGGGGCAAAGAGGATGCCATCGAGCCTGATGTGTGTCCATGTCATTGAGCCTGAGGCATATGGTGTCAGGAGAGCCCCAGGGGAAGGCCAGCCTCACTGGGCTTTGAGGTAAACACACAGGATGGCCGCCCTGCCCTGTCACTCTCTGCAGTCAACCAGAAAGTCAGAAAACGTGCCCAGCGACCAGTGAAGCAGATGGCTGAGAATATCATGTGTATACAATATTTATGAAATGTGAGCTGAGCAGAGCTGTGGCTGAGACTCCCGTCCCAGGCACAGTAATTCAGCCCTGTGTGATGAACAAGATTGTAATTGGGGTAGTTCCAATTTACTAACCATTTGCAAAAGATTACATACCTCTCACATATTATCCTCTCCTAATCTTACTTTAATGAACCTTACTCTATCTGGATGTATAATTTCAGGGCGGGGGGAAAAACAATTTCTAGCCTAGAAGGCAAAGCTGCAGCTAATACATTAACATCCAAATTAGAGAGAGGGAACGTAATTGTGAGATCTATAGCTAAAGTGATCTAAAGGCGCCCTCCCCTTCCATGCAGAAAAAGACAGATGTACAGTGGAGGCAGTTCTTGTTACTACCAGCGACTTTCCAGTAAGGGGTGAGGACTCTCCCTCCAAGACGGCAGCCTCACCGGGAAACGTTCACTTCGCTTCCAGAAGGGACTCCAGATGAGTGTGTTTCTCAGCTGAACTTCACTGGTGGAAATGAGCCACGCCTGCATTAGGCAGGAAGCGAGTCAGACTAGCAGCAGAACCTCCAGGGAGTAAGGGTTGTTGGTAAGCACACCTTCCCCCAGAGCCTAAGGCTAGGAGGGATCTTTAGGGGTGAGTTCATGAACCCATCTTTATCTCAGTTTCATCATTTGTAAAATGAGGCTGGAATAGAACAATAATGCTTCCCTATTCATGCCTTCATTTGGTGAACGGTTTTATTGAAACCCGCTTTGTGCCCAGCACTTTTCTAAGTGCTAGGGAGACAGAGGGTTTTTTGTTTGTTTGTTTTTAAAGAAGTTCTTGCACTCAGGAAGCTTACATTTTCACTGGGAAAGTAAAACAAATAAATAGGACAAGAGTAGGGTGTTTGCATCTGGAATACTTGTGACAGGCTCACACCTCTTCAAAACCAAGCGTGGCCCAGCTGATTTCCCAGGCAGTGGACCCGGGGCGTCCCTGGAACTGCTTTGCTGCCTCAGTCCTGAAGGGGAGTGCCCAGCGTGAGCCATCCCCACTCTTCCACGGCTTCCCTCTGTGAGGCACGGGCTACAATTGAAGCTTCCAGAAGGCAGCTGCTGCTCAGCTCCCATCCAGAATGAGGGTTGCAGATGGCAGAGAACCAGTGCTCAGGGCTCTGCTACCCAGAGTGCTGTCTCTGGCGGATGGAGGTCAGCAGCCCTTCCTCCCCTGTACCTTGTGAACTCCGGGAGGAGGTCAGAGAATACAGTCAATAAAAGGCAGCACTCGCAATCCTGGAAATGTCCTTCCGGAACTCCTTCCTGATTCCCATCTGCAGTGCAGAGCAGGACTGCAGGGGAGAGATGCTCAACTGTGCTGCCCATTCCCTAGGACTCACCAAGTCCCCATCAGGGTGGATGGGGCAGGAAAAATAGCCAAAGCCCCTGCATAAGGGGCCAGAACCTCAGCCATGTTAGAAGCACATACTGTGTGCCAGGAGAGGACTGCACCCCACCTGAACTTCACTGGCCATACCTTGTGGCCTGGGTCAGAGCTTCCCAGGATAGAGGCACAGAGGCTTTGTGGGTCTCATATGTGATCCTGTGACACCCTTCCATGTCCTAATCTCTGATCTCAGGAATAGCAGGGAAGGGTTATGGCCAGAGCCCTGGGCACCATCTCTTGGGAGCCCTCCCCAAGCATCCCCTTCTTGGCTTCCCTCCCCAGTCCCCCTTCCACTCTCACTTAATTACCCCTCAGAATTGTTTGCCAGGGTGAGGGAGACTGATTGAATCCAGGAGCTCTGTTCTGATCTTGTCAATCAGACCTGCCCACCTGCCTGTGCACACACAAGCCTGCTCTCTCCCACACTCTGGCCCTTTGCTTGCTCTCTGGCCTCCACACTTTCTCTTAAATAAACACACACAGACACCCGGACAGTAAGGCACAGTCTGTCCGGCTTGCCAGGAAGCCTAGAAAATTCACAACCATTTAAGCCCACATTGGAAGGAATGGGACACAGGGCTGGAGGCTTGGAGCTGCAGCTACTCTCTACTCTCTGCCACCTCAGGGAGCCAAGGGCATCCAGTTGCTAGTTCCCCAGGGCCAGCCAGAGAGAGTTTGAACTTGGTGAAAATATTCAAAAACCTTTGTATTAATAAGTGCTACAGACTAAATGTTTGCCGCCCCACCCCAATTCATCATCGAAGTCGTAATCCCCAGTGTGATGGCATTGGAGATGGAGACTTTGGTGGGTAATTGAACTTGGATGGGGTCATGAGAATAGGGAACCCATGATGAGGTGGTGCCCTTATAAGAGGATAAAGGGAACGGAGCTCATTCTCTCGGTCCTGTGAGGGTACAGCAAGAAAGCAGCAGTCTCTAAACCAGGGCCCTCACCAACAACAAAATCTGCCATTGTCTTGATCTTGGACTTCTCAGCCTCTAGAACTGTCAGAAATAAATGTCTGTTGTTTAAGCCAGCCAGTCCATGGTGTTTGTTAAAGGAGCCCAAACTGACTAAGACAATAAGCCATAGAGCTGGACTGGGCCCCCTTCCAGACACTGGACTCTGCCTGGTAATTTGGCAGGCTCCCCAAGCAACCCCATCCCTTAACAGTGGGCCACAGTTTCGGCTTTTGTAGGTGTGTGTGCTGCTGGTCAGCAAATGAAAAGGGGAGAGGGGATGAGCAGAACCTAAGCTAAATAAACAAAATAAGAGAAAGAAGGAAGGAGAGAAGGAGGGGAAGACAGAAGGAGGGAGGAAAAGAGGGAGGGAGGGAGTGTGTTCAACCCAGTACAGTGCATACTAAGCAACTGCATAAGTGACTGAATGTGGGCCCTCAGTGCTGTCTTCTCAGAGGTGATGTGGGATGACCAACCATCCCAGTTTGCTAGGAATAAGGAGGCTCCTGGGACCGGAGACTTTCACTGCTAAAACCTGGGCTGGGCCCAGTTGGTGACTATGGAGGGCTCAGTCCCATCTCCCTGCAGCCTGTGCCTTAGAGTAAGGCTGTGTTCTAACAGCCCAGAAGGAGCCCAGGGACAGGATTCTGATAAGGGATTATATTACCAAGAAAAAAAGACCTGTTCTTTGTTTCTCCTGCTCCTGTGTTTATACTGCTTCTTCCTTATCTTTGCATAGTGGTAGTCGTAGTAGTGATAGTGGGGTAATAATAACAGTTAGCACGTATAGAGTGCTTTTTACGTTGCAAGCCCAGTTCCAAACACTCTAGAGACCCTGACTCCTTTAACCTTCCTAAATACCTTTGACATAGGTATTGTTATTGCTGCCATTTACAGATGAGAAAACTGAGGATAAAAAAGGCTCCCTGTGCCCAAGTGGGTGGGTGCTGCTCGCCCTGTGCCTGGTTCTAGTGGTTCGCCTCTCCTTACTTACCTGCAGCCGTGCCTCTAGGCCTTTAGCCTGGGGTTCCCATTCAGCACCTAGGAGCATCTCCGCCTCCTATTCCTATGGGGAGAGTGGGTTGGGAAAAGCAGAGGCAGCTGGGCTCCTTTCTCGGAAAGCCACATGACCAGAAGGGCTTCTGTTGTGTCAGGGACTGAGTGGCCAGGCTGTGGGTCTGGGTCCTTGAAGCCATTGAGGTATTCAAGCTCCCAGGGCTGTGACTGGGGCTCTGAGGCCACCTCCCCTTTGTCCTTTGAGAGGTGGCAGCCCTGCCTCTCAATCCCAGGACTTCACGACCTGTGCCACCATGCTGTCAGGAAGCACGTGGCCTTCTGGCAGTGACTCTCCAAGCCCGAAAAAGGAGCAAAAGGAATATTTGATCACAGGTGGCTGCTGTCAGCACTGCAGTCTCTGAAGTCCTGAGGGCCGGGCGCTTCCTGTCTGCTAGGAGTCCTGTGAGGCCCCTCTTCATGTCCATAGCCCCACCCTGCAGCCACCTCTGCGAAGGAAGCACGTGAATCACGCCTCTCGCCTCTTGGGTGTCACCCCCGTGAGGCTGCGTAGAAATGCCCTCAGAGACAACACTCCCTCACCTCCCCTTCCGCCTCTTTCCAAGGAGAGAGGACGTGTGGCTCGCACAGAGTGTGTCTTTTGAAACCAGCCAGGCTCCGGTTTGTTCTCAATGCTCTTGTGCAGCGCCTGGTGACCTTCGTCTGTGTCATCGTTTTCAGGCTACAACACCCACCTGCTAGGTCTGAATCAGGGGTTAAGTGGAACATCATGCCCAGAGCGCTGGGACGCGAGCCAGGACCACAGAAGGGACTCGATCAACAGTGGAGAGAATTCAATCAGGTCGGGAAGCTGGGAGCCTGGTGGGGTCCGTCCACCCTCTGAGGAGGCCCCATGCATAGTCCATCTCAGACTCAGGCATTGCTGTGATTCTTTAAAGTTCTAGAGAAAAAGAGGTTTTGAAACCTCCTGTTGTATCCAATTTCATGTTTTAACAACTCCCCTCTGTGATAATTCCTTTTTTTAGGTCGAATCTGAGTCCCTCAAGCTGCAACTCGAGTTAATATTCTTTTGTCTCCTTTTCAGAAGAGACTGAGAGTCACCCGGTCCCCTTCTGGTATTTCTTCAGGAGCATGAGGACTTTAACCTTCTCCTCTCCAGGCTGTGGAGCAGAGAGAACGATCGTGCTCACTTGGTCCTGCTTCTGAGGTCCAGATCTTAGAGACCAGGGGCCCTGTCTGGCCCAGACGCAAGAAAGAGAGTCTGCCTCCGGGGCAGGGACCAGGACCCAGGTCCTCAGATTGTCTGAATCTGGCTCCCATAATCCTATCTCCTGTACCTAGGCATTCTGGGCCACAGCCTTCTCTGAATTCTCCGCATTCTGAAATTCTTTGTTCTTTTTCTTGAATGAAAAGAAGGGTGGGGTTGAAATAAAGAAGTCTAAACGTGCCTCCTGAACTGGGCCATCTCCCAAGTGTTCAGGGCTGAGGCACCAGAGCAGGGGCTGCAATCCGCGGGACGGAGCGCGGGACTGGGCTGGCCTCGCTTATGCTCCTGCCCAGCGCACGCCCGAGGCCTCCCCGGCTCCTCATCTACAGGCGCTCGCTGCGCTTCCCGGCCACTTGCCGTCCCATAATCAGCGCCATTATCTCTGGATAATTTTCCCTCTCCTCCGCAATGCGGCCTGTGAAAGGAACCCGAGGAAGGACCGTGTTTCTGGGACTCTGAGGTGGGGGCTGTGGTCTTGATTGCAAATGAAAAATTAAGCCCGCGCGTCTCGCATTCAAGCCGGCGTGATTGCGCGACGGCCGCTGCGCGTCCCCAGCCCGTCCGCCCCGGCTGCCTGAAGGGTAGCAATGATCTGTCTACCTTTTCTTTGGCCTGCCTCTGGTTTAGCAAATCTATAATGCATTTAATCTCCGAAACCCACCGCGCTTGGCTTTAGTTGCCTAATTTGCTCTCGAGAGCTCCTGCAATTCTCTGCCCGCCAACGACGTTTAACTCGAGGATTTTGTGTGTCCAATCAGCCCGGCTCCCCTTGCGGTGGAGGAGGTGGGAGAAAACAGCCGGAGCGGGCAATCGAGGGCTGAGTCCCCCAGCGCACCCCTCACCCCCAAGCGGGCTGCCTCAGGAGCCCGGGCACCCCCCACCGCGCCCCTCCCACCCACCTGGATTCTGTACCCTCTTCGTCCGACCTGAAATCCTGCCTCCGTGTGCCAGGCATTGTGCCCGACCCTGCAAAAATGAGGGGGAACAAGTTCCTTCCTTAAGGAGCCGGCAGGCTGCTTGGGGGACAAACCCATACACGAATAATTACCACACAATGAAATAAACGTCTTAATAGAGGTGTGTACAAAATGCCAGAGAGAACAGAGAAGGAAGTGACTCATCTTCTCTTGGGAAGATGATGAAAGCTTTACAGACAGGATGCAGTTTCTGCAGCCTTGCAAGGTAAGCAGAAGTTCATTAGGTGGGGTGGTGGAGAAGGCACCCTGGCTGGGAACAGCTTGTGCCAAGAAGGGGACCCTTTGGAAAATGGGGAGGAGCAAGTGCTGAGGAAGGCCAGTCGCTGAGGGAAGAGGGTACTGGACTGGAGTGGCGGGAACTGAAGAGGAAAGTAGGGCCTCAGACGCCAGGCATCACATCCTGTTCTGTGACAATGAAGAAGCACTGGAAGTTTCCAGGCAAGAATATACATGCAAAGACAGAGATAGAGATAGAGATGTAGGAATACAGATGAATCTGATAGGTATAGATCGACACACACACACACACACACACACACACACATTTTCACACAAATACATATATGATAGACTGAAAGAGCATATTTTGCTGGGTTCAGTGGCACATACCTGTAATCCCAGCACTTTGGGAGGCCAAGGTGGGTTGATTGGTTGAGTTCAGGAGTTCGAGACCAGTCTGGGCAACATGGCAAAACTCCGTCTCTACAAAAATTAGGTGGGTGTGGTGGTGTGCACCTGCAATCCCAGCTACTTGGGAAGCTGAGGCGGGAGGATGGCATGAGCCCAGGAGGCAGAGGCTGCAGTGAGCCATGATCATGCCACTGCACTCCAGCCTGGGTGACAGAGCCAGACCCTATCTAAAAAAAAAACACAAGTACATATCCATTGCCCAATTTTTATATAAGCTTTTTTTTTTTTTAGAGGCAGGGCCTTGCTTAGTTGCTTAGGCTGGAGTGTGGTGGCACAATCATGGCTCACTGCAGCCTCAAATTCCTGGGCTCAAGCCATCTTCCCACACCAGTTTCCTGAGTAGCTAGGACTATAGGCAAGCAATGACATGACTGGCTAAATTTTTAACTTTTGTAGAGATAGGGTCATGCCATGCTGCTCAGGCTGATCAATCAGTCCTGGCCTCAATCAATCCTCCTGCCTCAGCCTCCCAGAGTGCTGAAATCATAGGCATGTCCAGCCTGTATGGCTATTTGTACAATTTATTTCATATATTATATTTATTTGTTAAGCCTGTCATAACAAAATACCACAGACTGGGTGGCTTAAACAACAGAAATGTATTTTCTCATGCTCCTGGAGAGCGTAAGTTGAAGACCAAGATGCGACTGGGGTTGATTTCTTCCATGCCCCGCCTCCTTGGCTTATAGATGGCCGCCTTCCCAATGTGCCCTCACACCATTTTCTGTCTGTATGCATATGTTTGCCAAATGTCCTCTTCCTTCTTTTTTTTTTTTTTTTTTTTGAGCAGAGTCTCACTCTGTCACCCAGGCTGGAGTGCAGTGGTGCGATCTCGGCTCACTGCAAGCTCCTCCTCCCGGGTTCACACCATTCTCCTGCCTCAGCCTCCTAAGTAGCTGGGACTACAGGTGCCTGCCACCATGCCCGGCTAATTTGTTGTATTTTCACCGTGTTAGTCAGGATGGTCTCAATCTCCTGACCTCGTGATCCTCCCGCCTCGGTCTCCCAAAGTGCTGGGATCAATCTCCTGACCTCGTGATCCTCCCGCCTCGGTCTCCCAAAGTGCTGGGATTACAGGCGTGAGCCACCGCACCCAGCCCCAAATGTTCTCTTCTTATAAGGATGTCAGTCATATTGGATTGAGACCCACCCTAATGATCTCATTTTATCTCTTTAAAACACAGTCTATCTCCAAATACAGCCACATTATGAAGTACTAGGGGTAGAACTTCAACATACAGATTTTTGGAGGGTTACAATTCAACCCGTAGCATATATGAGTTTGCATTCATTTATAAATGTACTGATTGATTTCACATTTCCCTCCAGACGGTTCCATAGCCCTTGGCCTTAAAGAGCAGTGGCTTGGGGAGAGGGGGCACTATTGCAGATGCACTGGCTTTTCCCAGGGTAGGAGAAAGGGAGGGAGAAGGGCTACTTCTCCACAGCCAACTCAGGGCTCTGTACTCTGCAGCCAGGTTGTTCCAGCAGCCGCCAGAAGCAGCCTCTATTCTCGGATAAAATCCACATGCCCACTCAGTTCAGAGGAGCAGGAATTTCCAGAAATGCTAAGGAGAGTGTGGTCTGCTCCTGAATGGAGATCTCACCGTGGAAGTGGATCACCCGCCCACCAGGATGGGTGGCTGAAGTCAGATAATTGGACTTTTACTCTTTTCATTCTGCTAAAAAAAAAAAAAAAAAAAAAAAAAAAAAAATCGAGTAGGACTTTTCTGGTTGTGAGTGACAGACCATAGGATCCAAATAGGCTGAAATCAATGGAGGATTTTACTGGCATATATAACTGAAAATTCCAGAGGGTAGATCTTGATTTTCAGGAATGGCTGAGTGCAGTGGGTGGGGTGGTGGAGGGTATGTGACATTTTCATCTGCCAGCTCTGCTGTCTTCTAAGTCAGCTTCTTTCTCAGGCAAGGCTTAGGTGGAAGCAAGATGGCTGACTCAGCGGTAAGCCCACACCCACAGGGCTAAGTCCAGTGTCACCAAAAGAGAAAATAGTTCTCAGGGGCCGGGCGCGGTGGCTCACGCCTGTAATCCCAGCACTTTGGGAGGCCGAGACGGGTGGATCACGAGGTCAGGAGATCGAGACCATCCTGGCTAACACGGTGAAACCCCGTCTCTACTAAAAAATACAAAAAACATTAGCCGGGCGAGGTGGCGGGTGCCTGTAGTCCCAGCTACTCCGGGGGCTGAGGCAGGAGAATGGCGTGAACCCGGGAGGCGGAGCTTGCAGTGAGCCGAGATCCGGCCACTGCACTCCAGCCTGGGC